>NW_019385262.1:215858-216869 GCF_000671375.1 Centruroides sculpturatus
CATGATCCTTTCCGTCTCCCCAAAGAGGCATCCCCGATCTAACCAGCTGTTTGCGCAGTTTTGTCAACAAAATCCTGGGCCAGGTCATAAGGATGCCAGCCATGGAGTGCCTTTCGAGCCCACGATTGCTTGATGGTGTCTATGCTTTTTGTGTGTTGTGTCATGTCTGTGTGTTGTGAGTGTAAGTTTAATGGTGTGCTATTTGAGTCTGCTAGAGTTACTGCTTTATGTAACTGTGATGTTTCTTGTTTCCTGTAGAAAAACTCTCGCAGTGACTGTATTTGTTTGTAGTGAAGGTTAACTATGTCAATCAGGCCACGTCTACTATCTTTACGTGGAAGGGTTAATCTTTCTGTGGCGGATTTAGGATGATGTTGTTTATGCTTAGTAAGTGTTGTTCTTGTTTTCCTTTGGAGTTGCTTGAGACCTGTGTGAGTCCAATGTATAACTCCAAAAGAGTATGTGAGCACTGGGACGACAGATGTGTTTATTGCTTTAACTGTGTGTTTTGAGAATGGCATTTAACCTACTTTGGTATTCTTTAATTAATCTTTGCTTTATTTGTGTATGTTCTGTTAGTTTTGCCTGTTGGAATCCTAAGTACTTGTAGAACTCACCCTCTTCCATGGATTCAATAATGTCCCCATTTCCAAGTGCAAAATCTTCTTTCTTCAGGATTCCTTTTTCTATGTGAAGTTTTTTGCATTTGTCTAAGCCAAACTCCATTTGTATGTCCTTGGTGTATGAATGTGTGATTTATAGGAGTTGATGAAGTTGTTTCTGTGTGGATTTATAAAGTTTTATGTCATCCATGTACATGAGATGCGACAGCATAAACTGTGTTGTTTTTTCATGTCTGATATTGTAGCCATAATGCGTGTTGTTTAACATGTTGGATAATGGGTTCAGGGCTAGGCAGAACCAGAGAGGACTCAAGGAATCTCCTTGAAAAATTCCTCGCTTGATGAATATTTCGTTTGTTTGTATGGAAGTGTTACTAACCCTGAGATG
>NW_019385262.1:219046-266643 GCF_000671375.1 Centruroides sculpturatus
TTCGAATTGATAAAACATCATAATATTTATTTTTATATAAATTTTAATTTTCACAAAAGATGCTAAAAACTTTGCCAGCTAGTGCACGTGTAAACAGAAACGTCATACAAATTAATGAATAGAAAAATAGAAAGAAACCACATTCCGTTGCCATATTGATTACAACTTGGCTAAGGCCAAGAAAATAAACTACATGCTGCTAAAATGTGCTAGGTGCACCTGGGGACTAAATAATAAAGCATATAAAACTCTATATAATGGGGCAATACAACTAATGCAACTTTATGTGGCCTCTGGTTGTGGTCATGTAACTAGTAAAAATTCAGTAGCGAGTTCGGTAAATTACTCTCTCTTTAAAGCCAGTTTGACGTCAAAATTTCAAAGTGCTGCAGAACTGTTATTCCTAATGCCTCTCTGATACTAGCAGAGTCCCTTCCTTTGCCACTATGTATTGTAGAAAAGGTTCTAAACTATTACATCAGAACTACAAACGTCAAGGCTCAACAACGGTTTCTACTCCTATCTACAACTGTTCATATGCTACCACATTACAATTACTTTACTATCTCTGCTGATCATCATCCTATAAACAAAGTTATTTGGTGCCATCTGCTTCCTCCATGGATAATCATGCAGACATTAATATCTACACAGATGGGTCCATAAGCTCCCTTCTGTATCTTCCTCCAAACTGACATATTTTGCCAAAAATATGTTAGAAGGTACAGATACCTCCCACATACCTCCATCTATCAAGCTGAAGAAGATGCTGACTACCAAGCTGTTCAGTGGGCCACTACACTACCAAACAAAACTCTATCAACAATTAATGATTCTCAGTCTGTCCTAAAAGCTGTATTAAATCCCAATTTCAATAGCAATAAAATCACATATATCCAGCACCATATTAAAAATCTTGTAAATAAGATAACTTTTATATTTTTCCTGGCCATACTGGCATACTAGGAAATGAAAAAGCCGACTTTGAGGCTAAGTCAGCTGCAAAGGACACTGATTTGGACTACACTCGCATCCCTCTCTCACACAGCAGCCTTAAAAATTATCATGAAAACACTATGCAAAAGTTGAATCAGTAAAAGTAGTTGAGCATTAAAACTGGTAGAATAACAAGACTTTATTCTCTTAGTGTCGAATGCGGGTTCTCATCACTACTTAGAGATTTAACATTTGCTACTGCTCAACTACTTACTGAGCATGGAATTTTAGAAGCTACCTGGCGATGTATAACTGGGCAGAAGCTGCTTGTTTCTTTTGCTCTACAGAAAACCTAGACACCATCGACCATAAGATCTATCATTGTCCAATTTAAGATCAAGATAGACTTATTCTGAAATTAGAAATTTTTATGCTCGGTTTTGGGTAGCCGTGTCCACTCGATAAGCTTGTTCAGAAACCACTGTTTGATGCTTTTTACAATTATGTTCAAAAAAATATGGAAGAAAAGACTATTTATAATTTCTAGTTTTACATTTTAGTTTTCACTAAAAGCCTAATACTAATTTTATGTTTACTTTGCATTGTGTAATTTGGTTTATGTATTCTTACTGTTATACACCCATAAGAGTGGTGCACTTATTTTAATGAAATGGATGAGAAAATCAAATAAAGAAGGTGAAATTGCTAGGAAGATTTTTGTTCAAAAGTGGAGGAAAAATCTCAATATGTAATTGGTTCCTTCATACAAGCTAAAGAAAACCCACTGAGGAGGGAAATATTATAATTTCCAAAATGCATCTGGGTGAAATAAAGTTGTTGATTGGCTAGTATTTTTGGAGTTTGTGGATGTGATAATTCCTAGAAAATAACAGTGTTTGAACTGATTACATATTGAGATTTAAAAAAATAAATAGAAGCAAAAAGGATAAATTATGGAGGAGAAATGGTTGAAGAAGAAGAATGAAAGTGACATATAATACAATAATTTAATTATGAGAATTTATATGATTTTTGAGAGATGTTACCATCTGTTCCATTTGTGTTTAAATAACTTCGTAAAATAATAAACTGAATTTGAATTATTCACAATACTACTGTTATTATAACTAATCATTGTATAATATCAACATATATCACATTTTCATAATAAGATTATTGTGTATATATATATATATTTTTGTAAATGAGAAAAAATTGAATCAAATCATTAAATTTTAAATTTACATATTATCTATTTTCAAAGCATATTTAATTAACTTTCTTAAATGTGCAAAATCTTTAATATTTCATATATCAATATTTTGAAAAATGATTACAAAATTTAAATTAAGAATATGAATTTCAGTATAATTTCTATTTACAAATTTTCTCATTCCAGTGACTAATACTCAGCCACAGAACAATACAATGCAAGAACTTTTTAATAAGGTAAAAATTGCATTGATTGATTTTTACAAAGATTTTTATAATTTACTTCTTATTTTTTATGGAAAAATGTATAATTCAGTCCTCAGCATTAAAATTTAAATTATCAAGTTATATAGATTGATCCACTACTCAAAAACCTTATACACTGCAGCCATATTTATTAGTAAATTCAGAATTTGCTGATAAATATGGCTGCAGTGTATAAGTTTTTGAGTAGTGGATCTTTGGTATGAAATGCAGTCTATGAAGAGATTATATAGATTGATTTTAATAAATAAATATATATTTATATATATTGAATTTGATAAATAAATAATTTGTTAAACAAATATATACATATATTTATTTTTTTCATTACCAAACTCATATTTTATGCCCTTTATGTAGTATCATCATCAAATCAGTCTGATGCTTTAAGAATAAATTCCAATCAGTTTTACAGTTGGTTACCTGACCATTATTTTTTAGTGAAGTAATGTACAGTGTATATAGTAGATTGGTAATTCATATATACAATAAAACCTCTCCAAATGGGACACTTGTAGTACAAACAAAATGTGTCCCAGTTGTGAGGTGACCACACTAGTGGATTAATTCACATATTTAATTAATAAGTTCAGTTATATATTGCTGCAGGAAAAAACTATTGATTGAAATGGAGGTATTGTAACACAACAGGTTTTACATTTTTGAGTTTAATTTGAAAAATTGCAGACCTATAAATTCCCATGGTCATTTGTCCATTGTCTGTCCTTAACCTATCCCATGTTAAAATTTTTCTCCATTGCTTGTTGTGCCGTGTTGAATTTTTGTCAATGTTGCCTAACGAAAATTACACATTTTTGAAAAAATAATCGTATTATCCAAAATTATTTTTTTGTTTAGCACAAACAAAATAATATATTACTAATTGTAAAAACAAAAAAAATTATATTTCGGAAGTTAGTTTCAATATAAAAATTATAACAACTAGTTAAGCAACATCTAGTTTTAAAAACATTCCGATGCTGAAATGAGATATCTTGGGTCCACAGGTCAAGGTCATTAGGTCTCAATCCAAAATATGTCGGGAATACCAGAGAGTAGGTTAATCTCTAGAACAGAGTTAGACTGATGGAAATCTTAGGGGCAGGAGGCCCCAATTAACTATATACGAACTTGCGATACAAACTGGAAGTCATATTATTTCAATTCTAAACTTTTTCTCCTGAAAGCAGTTAATAGGTGATCAGTGCAAATATATTGCTAACAGGAAAACTATGATGTACTGAGACAAACCACTACTAATTTGACATGGAAAGCATATATTTTATATTAAATAAATTAAATATATGATTAAAAATTGCAGCTTGGCATTGTGACAATATCACAATAAATAATTGCTGGTTACATTAATTTTATTACACATCAAGTTGGTGACTAGGGATTGCTTTAGACTGGGGGTGTCCAACCCTGCAACCTGCGGGCCGCATGTGGCCCAATAAACGCGTAAACAAAACTGACAAATTTTTTATTTATCTATTTATTTCAACAGCATAAACCTCAAAAAAAGTTTCACAAAGCCATAAAACTTTATACATATACTGTTAGGATGGCTAGTTTTTTAGAAAATTTTTGGCTACAAACATTAAAAACATCTGGCAACACTGATCCTTTTTTTTCCTTTCCACTCAAACTCGACTTATATCTCTTGTTTTTCTTTGTGAAACAAATTATATTATTTTCAAAATTTATTTAATAGCTGTTTCTTTTTAAGACAAGTAAGTAAATATATATTATTTTTATTAGTTTTAAATAACTAATTACGGTATTTTCAATTTACCCTTTAGCATGGGGGTAAATTGAACAACTCAACAAAAAACAGTTTCTAAGAAAAGGAAATATATCGATGAGAAAAGGTTATTTAATGAGAATATTTTTTTCTTGAGATGAAAAGTGAGGCACACTGCCTAATTTGTTGTGTTTCAATACCTGTCTTCAAAGAGTATAATTTGAGTAGGCATTATGCACAAAAACATGCTTCCAAATTCAATGCATATCAAGGAATGTGTCACAAAGACCAAGTAATGGTACTGAAAAAAGGTCTTATATCTCAATGAAAGGTTTTTAGCAACATTACAACTTGGACAGAATCCATTCAGGTTAGTTTTGTAGTTGCAAATTTAATTGCCAAAAACTCAAAACCATTTTCGAATGGCAAGTTTATTAAGGAATGCATAGAAAGTGTTGCAGATATAATTTGTCCAGACAAGAAAAGTGATATTTCTAAAATCAGTTTGACTCATCAAACTACTGTCAGGAGAATTGACGATCTCAGGAAATATATTGAAAGTGATTTGGAAAGTAAAGCCCGTGGGTTTACATTTTATTCTTTGGCCATGGATGAAAGTACTGATGCTACTGATACTGTTCAATTTGCCATTTTTATTAGAGGTATTAATGACAAATATAGTGTAACTGAAGAAATGCTCTCATTAGTGCCATTAATTAAAAGACATGACAAAATCAAGAGATTTATATGAAGCAGTGAAAAACATTAATGCGATTTTCTTTATCCCTTTCCAATATATCTGGTATAATTATGGATGGGGCCCCAGCTATGATAGGTAAAAAAGAAGGGCTTGTAAAATTAATAGAAAAACGATGTCATTGCTGTTAAAAATTCTTGTTTGATTAAGTACCATTGCATACTACACCAAGAAATTTATGCGGAAAAGCTTTGAAAATGGATTGAGTTATGCAAATAATTGTAAAATCTGTGCCAGAACTTGACAATGCCAACTGGCTTGCACATTTAGCATTTTTGGTAGATTTGACTGATCATTTAAATTACTTAAACATGTATCTTCAGGGGAAAAACCAATTTATCAGTGCAATGTTTCAAATCATAAACACATTCCAGGTAAAACTGAAATTATGGCAGGCCCAATTAAATGCAAATAACTTTTAGCATTTTAACATGTTGTTCAAACATATTCCTAAAAAAGGGAAAAAATATGCGGCCTTACTTTTCGATTTGATACAAGAATTTGAAAATGTATTTTTGGAAAAATAATCTCAATTTTTGTATTTTTGCGACTCCATTGACAGTCAATATAGTAATGCTGCCAGTAACTTTTCAAATGGAATGCATAGAGTTGCAATCTGACATCCAACTTAAAGAGAAATTTGATCACATCTTTTTGTTTGACTTTTATAAATCATACCTACCCAGAGACATATATCCCGCACTGCACAGTCATGCATTATTCATGTCATTGTTTGGAAGCACCTACATATGTGAACAACTATTTTCAAGAATGAAGCATACTTAGTGTAAAATTAGAACCAAAGTATCGAATGAACACCTTGAGGGCTGCCTGAGAATTGCAACCACTTCAATCGAACCAGATATTGACGCATTAGTTTCTCAATAACAATGCCAAATGCCACATTAGTTTTATGATTTGGACTTATACATAAAATGTATAAAATGATGCCAAACAAATTCCATGTTCTGTATTTATAATGAAAAAAGTTCTAATACATTTTAAATACTTAAATATGAAAACTATATATTTTACGTTTTTTTTTCTCTTAAGCTAGTTGTGGCCCAAAACTTCATAATTTCTTCCAATGTAGACCAGAGAAACTGAAAGGTTGGACACCCCTGCTTTAGACCTTTTACTGTACATTCAGCTATATTTTTTTCAACACATGGTTTCATATAGAACACCACCACCATTTGAGCATCTGTGTGTGCAAATGCATACCTTTTTAAATGGATGATGTACTGCAGTGCATCTTGGTGGTTTGGTGGTGCTGATTAAATTTCTTCTCTCATTTCATCTTCATCATCCTCTGATGAATCTTCAATATTCATGTTGATGTTCAGAATGTTGCTTAAGATGATTTCAAGATCTTCACCGCTATCATCATGAACTTCTAGTATATCATCAAATAATGATAGTGTTGTAGGATCTGTAACTACTGTTGATGCCAAAACATCTGGCAGAGCTTTCACCTCCTCAATTTCTTGTTCCAGTGAATTTGTTTATTTCTTGGTCAAGTGTGGGTCTGAATCCTACATGCACAAAACATTTTCGAATTGAATTAAAAAATTCAATTATAAAACATAAGACTATGAAATCTCATATCTTTTTCTTCATAGAAAAACAAGTTAAATGATTATTATGTCAGAAACCTAAGGAGGGATTAAGTAAAATTTAATGCAAAATGCATTTCTGTTTATAAAGGAAAAGAATAAAACAGGGATGCACAACCTTTTCTGAAGAAGGGCCAAATTAGGATTAAGTTTACTGACTGGGGACCGGACCTCCAAGTGATGGACCTCCAAGATTAATGCGATGTCTGATGCAATTTGCGAGATTCTTTGTTGTATCGTCATGTGGTTAAGACTGATTGTTTGAAAACACTGTCTTCTCAGGACACATCTCACTTGCGATGATAAGACACTTTTTTATCATATCGCCATCTGTGAAAGGTTTCCCATTCTTGGCTATTAAAGCAGATATTTCTAGGCTGGCTTCAACAGCCGCATCCAATTCTCCAGATTGTTTCTTGAACACATTTTGTTGGCTGATTAGTGATCGTCGTAACGATTCGATTTTCCGTTTGCGTTCCGTACCTTGCAGAAGGAAATCCTTGTGTTGGCTTTCATGATGTCGCTTCAGGTTGAATTCTTTTGGCACTGCTATTGTTCCATTGCACAAAAGGCAAATAATGCTGTTGTTCTGTTGCACAAAACAGTACTTGTTAGTCCACACTTCCACTTCTTG
This sequence comes from Centruroides sculpturatus, assembly GCF_000671375.1. Taxonomy (NCBI): domain Eukaryota; kingdom Metazoa; phylum Arthropoda; class Arachnida; order Scorpiones; family Buthidae; genus Centruroides; species Centruroides sculpturatus. Next base: position 226,210 of record NW_019385262.1, read on the forward strand.
AAACTGATGATTCTCGCGATTGACCTTGCGTTTAATGCCCGGCGCCATACTGTTCACTCTGCAAAACAATGTCTCATTGTGCCGAAAATTCTGAGGCCCGCAACAAATCATGTTTGAGATAAGGCAAGCTAGACTACCACGTGCTTTGTTCTGTATCCACTCTGACCAAAGACTAAAGAGGCGGGGACAGAAGACTATTACGCACACGTGGCCAGGCAGGTCTTAATTCGTTCGACCCCTGTCCGGGCGTCTCCACCATTTCTCAGAATTTGTGAGTCAGATCGTCAACATGCCAGGTGCAGGACACTAATCCATCATAAATGTGGTTACCATTCTTACCTAAATTATATTTATGGCCCGTCAGTTTTACCCCCGTGTTCAGAAATGAATCAAAAGTGATTAACAAAGTGCAGTGGAAAATCTGAATATTTTAAATATAATTATTAAAATTGCGATATCTCGTTTCAAATTGGCACTAGAATCAATCTGTTTTTTTTTCTGTCCTAAATATATCACAGTTTACGACTGTTAAATTTCAAATAAAATTTATTTCAATTTTACAATAAATGGTAAAAAAACTCACTTTGTTATAAATTCTTTTAAATGTCAAAATGATGTGAATATAAGCCATAATGTTTTAAGCTCAGTCATATGATTTGCACTTTGGCACTTTAACTGTTGTGACTTCATATAAATTCAACTTCAAAATACAGCCACAAGTGAGAGAGAGAGAGAGAGAGAGAGTTTACAAATGTTTGCACATGGTATTTACCTGAAGATCACTCTCTTGATTTGGGTCCTTTTTCGGTGGAGACACGTCCTTGGTGGGTACTTGGGGTCGTTGGCTATTGGTGATTAAGCTTCTGATCACTGGCTATTGGAGGAGCATCAGCAGCAAAGTGTATGTGAGTGTACACACATGACCAACCTTTGAGGATGGACAAACTCTCTGTCACGTCATTGGACCTTCTCCTTTATTTGGGGTCCTCCCCTCGCAACTTTTGTCCTTTTTTGGAAAAATTGTCCTCCACATCCAATGGTAATTTTGCATTTGATTCCTAGTGACACATTTGATGTGTTACCCCCAAACAAAGAAGCAAGTCCATGGGAGAGGATGTAATCATATCTGTAGCAATCATTTTTTTTTTTTTTTTGAAATTTTGTCAAGTCCAGCCTGAAACATTATAGTTAGAATTCAATTCTTCAATAAAATGTGTTAAGAGAAAAATGGTATTTACAATGTTATGGCATTGCATGCTTCATTTATTGAAATTAATTTTTTGATTGTTAGGTAAAATCTCGTAATAAACAACCCCCTTCCAATGATGCCAAATTGAAATTATTACTTTTCTGGAATGGAAACAAGCTTTAGGTTGTGGCACTGGCAGATCACCTGGTTTACACCAAAATCTCTTGCCATTTTTTATTGCCTGTTGTTAATCACTTTAAAAATGGATCATCATCATGTTTTAAAAGTGAATCACAAACAGAAACACACTCAATAAGGTTTCATCATTAACTTATGGGAACCCAAACATTATAATGGGGAGTGCATCCAAGGATATTTTTTAAAGTGTTGGCTATCTTTTGTGTTGTTTTATGATGATCATTTTGGATTGAAGTCACTGTGGTCTCATCTTCTATGGTTGAGGACCATCCTGATCAAGGTGCATCAGCAAGAGAAAAATTGCCTGCCTTAAATTTCGCAAATGAGTTCTGGCATGTTTGATCAGTAACTGCATCCTCCCCATATACAGTGCAAATATTCTTTTGAGTTTTTGTTGCATGCTTCTCTTTTTGGAAATAATATAGCATGAGATGTCAAAAATGCACCTTCTTATCTTCCATTTTAATGTGCTTTTTTCTTAAAAGATAATGGAATTTAGAAAAATAGCTATTACTAGACTTATGTATTAAATATTCAAATATATGTAATGCCTATCTAAACAAGTTAAAATGTGATAAGCACAACAGCGATGACACAAATGACTGATTATGTATATGCCCGAACAAACTTTTATTTCAATCCTATATATGTAAGACTAAGAGTAAAGTTTAAGTAAGAGTTCTTTAAATTAAAGTTTAAAGAATGACATATTGTTCTTTCTCAAACAAACAAGATAAAAAGAGACTGCTTTGCTTTTTAAAAAATTAATACTTTCACATTTATTAGGTCTATCTTTGGGACTTTGATTTTTAAATAAGCAAAGAAAAATCAGAAGGATGGGAAACATTTTAAGCATGAACCATAATTTTAATTTTGAATTTTAACTGTTTTCTAGTTAATAGAATTTATTTTGTTTGATAATTTTTTTTTAATTATTTTAAAATTTTGTAATTTGTTTGAATTCTGTTTTATATTCCTTATATTGGACTTAAAATGAAAAAATTTCCTGGTGTAAATTAATTTCAAATGATTAACACTTGAGAATCCTATGAATAAAATATATATAATAATAATAAATGTATAAATATAATAAATATAAAACATTTTTTATGTGAACATATTATAATCAAAAAATAATAATCTTTTTAAATGTAGTAAATTGTGATAAATTTTCTTGCCAAAACAAAAATTTCTGTATCAGAATTCATTTATTGTAGGCAAATTAAAGATACTTTTATCAGTCAGCTGATGCAATCATAATTTGCACATCACAAAACATACAAGTTAAAATATAGTTATTAAACGTATAATGGACATCTCAAAGACTGATGAGTTAATATATAGTTATTAAACTTTGCTTAGTGTAATTACAACCCATGGCAAAAAGTATTTGAACATGATGTAAGAAAATAAAATCATTTAGTTTGAGCTCATTTTTCAAGAAAATAAAAATTTAATGTTTGAAACAAAAATATACATTTTATTCATAGGATTATCAAGTGTGAATCATTTGAAATTAATCAAATGAATAAACCAAACCATTTCCCAGAAAACAGTTTTTATGTAAAGGAGTATTGGAAAAAGTTTTTGAACACACAAGAAGATGGAAAAGGTATTCAAACAGTGTTCTAAATGTACAGATTTGAGCATTCTAATTTGAATTGAAGAAACCATTAGCTGTAAAAAGATATGTTTGCATCATTTTCTAAGTAAACAGTGATATTTTACACTGTCTTTGCTTAAACAATGACCCCAATCAAATAATTTAGTAATGTTTGTTTGTCGCAACAGAACACCCCCTTAGGCAGATTGCCTAAGGGAGATGCCTTCTGGGAGGTCTTTTTAGGCCCCTATTTAGGCGCTACAGATGTGGGGGAAACCCGGAAAATTCCATGTGGCCAGCCTGTCTGAACATGGCGCGAACCCACAACCAAACTCCCAGTGTTCAGGGAATGAAGACAAATGGGCCAAATTTAGTAATGATGTGAGAAAACAAATTACAGTAGAACCTCAATTATCCGGACTAATTGGGGATGAAGGTAGTCCGGATAAGGAAAAATTCGGATAATCGAAACAAATACTTTAATTTGTCTTTTAATGATAATACAAGACGTTTTCTTTTCGATGACATATCGGTAATATTAAAAGTAAATACTGTATTTAAATCGTGATCAAATTTTCAAGAAACAAACGTTCGTATTGAATTTGGACTACTACTGACCAATGCTAACAGACTACCTATTGTTTAAAAGGCCCTCTGGTGACGCAAGAAGACGGATTTTATAAAATAAAAAGCAGTTGAAACTGCATTTTTGTGAATAAAAATTTGACAAACTATTTATCGTTTTATGATGATTAAAATTTTTTCTTTGCATTTGCGGCTTTTAAGTAATGCATAAACCTTCGAGGTGCGAGGTCGTAGTGTTCGAGGTTTGAGGCGTAGGCGGTGGCCCACGTTGCCCATGCCTTACACCGTCCTTGGTCATAGAAATGATGTAATTTGAAAATAAAATTATTAATAAATACGTATGTCAAGTTATATTTTTATTACGGCGCAAAATATATTTAAGAGTTTACGGCCACTGTGCCAGGTGATACGTTGTAGAAACAAAAAAAGTTATACATTCCATCACGTATATAAACAATATCGTAATTTGTCAAGTGCAAATCAGCAAATTTGTAAAATTTTTGTTTATTTTGAACAATCCGGATAATCGAGGTTCTACTGTAAAGCTACCAGGTGGAAAAACCAAAGAGAAGTTGCAATGTGTGTTGGTGTGATGCTAGGATGTAAATTACACTTAGAAAAAGTTTAAAGGCACAGGGGACAAAAAAGATCATGTAAGAAGTGGTTTTCCTAAAAATCAGTAAGGCTCAAGATCACCTATTGAAAAAATATGTTTAAAAAATCAAAAAATTTCTTCCAAACAAATGAATACAGGATGGAAGAAAAATAAAATAAAATGTTTGTCATAGAACAGTAAGAAATAGACTGAATGACATGAAATTTTTAATTGAAAGCCAAAATAAAATTTTTTTCTGACCAAGAAGCAAAAAACAATTGTTTAAAATGGTGAAGACAGCATAAAAATTATATCATAAAAGACTAGGAAAAGGTTATTTGTAAAGATGAGAGTTATTTATTCTTTGGATGTGGTGGTGATGCAGGAAAATTCAATTGCAGATGCCCAGATGAGAAATTTAAGGAAGACTGCCTAAATAGGAACATTCAGTTTCCAACAAGTTTAATGATTCAGAGCTGCATATCAGCTATTGAATCTGGAAATATATATATTTTTAATCAGACTATAACAGCAAAAGTGTATGAGGAAATTTTAGAATTGTTTATAATTCTAACAATCAAAGATCACTTTGGTAATGCTGCTGGTGTTTTTCAGGATGATAGTGCTACTTGCCATCAAGCCAAATGAAATAAAGAATATCTAAAACTTAAGGACCTGCAAATAACCCAGATTTAAACCCTATTGAAAATTAATGGCCAAATTAAAGACAAAATCACTCTAAAAATATTTCAGATGGTCACCATTTTTATTTAGTGTTCTAGAACAAATCATAGACAGCTGGACCTTCCTTTTTAGGCTATGTGACTGCCTACATTTGAAAAAGTTCCTTAAAAAACACAAAAAACCAATAAAGATTAAAAGAATTCTTCTTTAAAATTGGAATGGTAAATCTTACGACGTCTTGTTAGTTCATCCTTGTCCATTCGGGTTTCTGGCTCCTTTTATCTACTGAGGATTAGCACTGACAAATGCAGATTATGCCAAGATATTCCTCTGGTGACAAATTTTAACGATATATTTGAATTTCCATCAGATGAATAATTATTTTTGCACAAATATGATTTGTTCTAGAACATTAAATAAAAATGGTGATTGTCTGAAATATTTTTAGAGCAACTTTGTCTTTAATTTGTGCAAAAATAATTATTCATCCAACGGAAATTCAAATTTATGGGCAAAGTTGAAAATGCTAGTTGATATTAATAAAGATGAACTTAAAGAAGCCATTAAAATTAACTGATGTAAAATAACTTCAGAAACTTTCAAAGAATTAATTTTGAAAGTGCCAAGATACATAAAAGATGTAATGAGATTAAGTGGAAGGCCAACAAAATATTAATTTCTATTATTTTGCATGTAATCCTTTTATTATTATTGTTGTTCAGTTACTTTTTTCCAACTTCGTGTATGTTCAAAAACTTTTTTTAATACAGGTATACCTCGACTTACGTCGTTTCGAGTTACGTCGTTCCCGATTATACGTCGTTTGTCAAAAAAGTATATGGAAAACTAAAAATCAAGTTTAAGTCATTTTATTCGACTTTACGTCAGTCCGTCACAAATATTGAAGTCGTAATATCACTAGAAAAATGTTTAAAGCACATAAAATCATATTAAATATATATACATTTACAAGTATGTACTGTATTTACAGTACATGCATTCGTAAATTTAGATGACTTTTTTCTGTACTATATTAAAAACTAAAATTTATTTGTTTGTAAGCTTAAAATAGATCCTTATTAACCATACATTATTAAAAATGCATTAATAAATAAAATACAGAACCAGAATTGGCAATTTATGGTTTAGCCTAGTGACAAGTAGATTTGGAGACAAGTAAATTCGACTTACGTCGTTTTTCTACTTAAGTCGTTTTCCTGGAACCAATTACCGACGTAAGGCGAGGTATACCTGTACTCCTTTATGTAAAAATTTCTGAAAATTATTTCTCTTGTGTAACAATTTCATGCGATCTTAAACCACTAAAATAATAAATTTTCAGTTTATTTTTACATGCTTTTCATTTATAAATATATACTATATTTCTAGAGGAGACAAAAATTTTCTCTTGGATAACAACATTAAGAACTTTCATCATTCATCAAAAACAAAAATATTTAATTGCTTTATTTAATGTAATATTAAAAAATTTTGTTAATTTAAAATTATTTCAATTATTGTATTCATTCAATTTACAAGATACAGAGTTTCAATATTTTAATTCTTGTTTTGATAGAAACCAGTTGTATCAGCAGAGCAACAAAATCTTGATCTCAGTGAACAAATGTTAAGTCTATTTAGTAATGCCAATAATTTACAGCAATATTTGTTGAAACTTTCAGAGATTAAAGAACAGAATTCAGGTAAATATTTTCTCTCATTATATTAATTTTATATTTAGAAATAGTTTATTGTTTAATAATAGTTGTAATAAGTTGTGAATTTTTTAATGAATAATGATTAAAACAAGAAGCTACTCATTACTGAAATACATTTTGTTACTTATATGTAGTATAGTAATTCTCTGAAATAGTTTTTAATTATCATGCGTAATAGGTGATTGTAATTAAAGTACTTTTATTCAATATTGTCTAGAGAGAGATGTCACAGTCTAAATTCTATCAAATCTGAAATGGGGATGTTTTAGTATATGCAGAATTCATTTTTGTAAAAAAAAAAGTTAGTATCGAAACTTTCTATAATGGCAGTTTTTGTACTGCAAGCAAAAAACTATGCTTTAAGTGTTCTCATAACCAAAAATTATATGCATTAAGATCTGGTGAAAGTAGGAAACAATGACTAACAAATAACTATTATTAGTGAAATGTTGCTGCCAAAGCAGCTATGTACAGTACCATCTTATATGAAAGTAACTGATTTAAGGCATTGTTGCAGTTGAAGTGTGACAAATGTTGAGCATTTCTGTGTGTCTGGATCATCACAGAGCATGTCACAGGCCCATTTGGAACTAGCTTCTTTGAATAAATCCAAGAATAAATGTGACTGTGAATCCACATCAGATTGACTTCAGGCTAACCTAGTGAAATCTGCTGAATAAGATGATGGTTTTCTGTAGCTTAAATGTGACAATTATGGTTGTTCACTGATGACAAATATGGTCATTTGTCAAGATGAAAGCATACTTTGTTGCTTCACTGCATCTTTGTACCATAATACATCCACTTTCATTCTGGTAACAGTGTTGCCACCTTTTCAAAATTGCTGACCCAAACATTTTAAAACTAGGATGTTATACTGAGGCATGCACGTTGTAGGAAACAATATGAGGCATGCACAGTGTCATTTTACAGCCAAGAACTGAACAATGCGCATGCCAGTTTTAAATCAGTTAGGGACTTGCATTGAAACAAACTTAATATTTGCAAAATACTCGCAAATGTTTTTATAAATTTGTTACTTCATAATTTCACAATTTCTACAAAAACCAGACAAATTAATAATTAATCCAGACCATGAATTTAAAGCTGGCTTATCCTGGTGAAAACCAGTCTGGTGGCAACACTACTGGTAAGAAAGGTCAATGCAAAATTCAACCTGGTTTTCCTGTTGGTAGCAAGCAACTGCTGGTTATGGCCGATCTTATACTGATAACAATTCATTAACTTTCTTGGTACCTTTCATATTGAGCCATAAGATCACTTGACTGTTTCACTTTCACTACTGGAACTTGTAACATTATTCATTGACTGTTCAACATCTGTAGTGACATCTTCAATGACTCATGAAGTGATAACTTTGAGCTCTTGACTGAGTGGAGTTTCCTTGGATTGGGTGATCATTCTCCTGAGAGCTTGAGTCTTCGGCACAAATTCTTACAATGATGAAATTTCTGAAGTGCATCCACGGCACTGTAGCAGAAAGAATGACATTCAACAGTTGTAGCTATCTTTGCTAAAATACATTTTTAAGCAAAGAAAACTGCTTTTTCATTGCTCGCAATATCAAAAGTACAAAAGTAGCGAGTTATGAATGCCTTCTGCGTGTCCCAAAATGTCACTATAACAAATTTAGTTGCATTTGGACTTCTAAATACTGTACAGTAGCTCTAGACAGTATTGAATAGGATACTTTAATTATAATCATTAGATATAGAATAAAGACATTTTTAAAAAGAAATAATTTTTAAATTATATTTTATGAAAATAAAAGTCATGTAGTAATCATTCGACAGTAAAAAATAAATGAAAAAAAAAGCAATTTTAAAATTAATATTAGTTTGATTTCAGTGATTTATGTTAAGTTAAATGGTTTTATATCAGACTGAAGATTTTTTTAACAGCATTCAAAAATAAATAAAACAAACTTATTTCACAAACTAATAGGAGAAAAAATCAACTAAATAAAAACGCAAATTGTCTTAATATTTAAAATTTTGTAAGATAATTATTGATAAAAATATATCTAAAACAATGATTTAAATAAGAGTATATTAGTGTAGAAAGTTGTGAAAACTGATGATTCAACAATTAAGTATTTTGAATGTAGAAAAGTTTCTCTGTGAATATTGTCCAGAATGAGTTGATCTATATTTATTGCTAAACTATTAAATTTTCAAAATATAATAGCAAGAGGTTAAAAGCTTTTCTATTGTAATAATAATTTTATCTGTAGAAATTTTTCTATCTTCTCATCCTCCTCCTTCCCTTCTTCTCTTCCCTCTCTATCCTCTATTTAACAATAGACAATGGCCATACACAAAGTGTTCTGCCTGCTAAACACTTTGTGTATGGCCAGTCTTTCATTAAATAAATAAATATCTGTAGAAATTGCTTGATACATTTATTTGATTTATTTTGCACATGATCAAATGTTTTGTATCTAAGCATATTTCTTCTGCAGTCAAAATATTTAATGATTTTATAATATTTACCATTTAACTAGTTTATTAGACACAAGCAACTTACTGAATTCTCTATTACTAATTGTATTATAATATAAGAATTTCTAAAAACATAATAGAAAAATTTTGTAATTATGTATATGTAAATAATTGTTTGATTATAAATATTTTTCGATAATTGCAATGTTTATATAATTTAAATTGTCATTAGGAAAATGTAAATTCACTTTCTTAGACAATTTAATGTAATAATAAGTCTGAGGATTATGATTAAATTGTGATTTCGGTATTATACAATAGACTTTGCTTTATGGTTACCTGTTCAAGAAACTTCATTATACCATGAAAATATAAAAATGAAATAAAAATACATTATTTTCTGAGATCTTGAAACAAATCATCAAAAGTTGAAATGTTCATTATAGAATTAAGCAATATTTTCCAAAGGATGATTTTTATAATGGAAATATTAATATTATATAAAATACAAAATGGATATTAAAATGTGATAACTTTTTCCTAATTTTTTTTCTTAAAGATGACTGTTTACCTTTTTTTTTAATCATCATTTTAAACATTTTGATAAATGTAAGTTACCCAAATGATTTTGTTTTCATCACTAGTTGGTTGATCTGTCATGCTCATCTAAGTGATTCAACTGACAGCAGTTGTCATTCCATTGTAAAGTAAATATACAATAGACATATTTCATTTTATTATGAAGATTGTCGTGTAGTGATTTGATCATATGCTGAACAAAATGTAAAGCAAGAGTCCATTGTATAAATTGTTACTAAATATTTATTTACTTTAGGTATATATTATGTACATGTGTAAAATATTGACAATAAAAAATATTTACATTCCTAGGAATATTGCAATTCAAATCAAGTTTTGTTTAACTTTAGAATACCAATTTCAGAAATAATACTATGATTTTGAAATGTTTTTAGCCATTGCTATACTCTTCTCGAATTGCACTTTCAAAAATAACTACACTTTACCAACCTTTAACTTGCAGTCTATTTTATTAATGCAAATTAATTGACCTTTATCGGAATCAAACAATTTTTCAATTTATGACAAACGAAACCCCTAGATTACGTTAATAAAATAGACTGCATGAAAGGTTGGTAAAGTGTAGCCATTGCTATATTTTAGAAATCATATATTGCTAAAATATATAATGCAAAAGAATCAATTTTTCTGGGAAATTTCCTTATTTTATACTTTTCTTTTAGCTTTCTAAAACAATATATTCATATTGTGTGTAATTTATTTAATTTATTCTTGTAAATATGAAACCACTAAAAATCTTAAAATAAATCCAGCTAAAGTCCTTTAACTAATTTTTAATTAAAAATAGAGTTAATTAATTAATTCCAATTGTTAAATAGTTGTTTAGTATTCTAAGGTTGAAATGCACTTGATTTGGTAACTATTATTTTTAATACAGTAGATTATAAATATAATACAGATGCATTGCAAGATAATTTAATTAATCAATGATTTTTGTAAGTTTACAAAAATTATTGATTAAAATATGGGAAATACCCATCTATCAAATGTAAATGAAAATTCCCAAATTAAATATTGCAAAATATAGCTGTTGGATGACTATTGAACTGCAGATTTTTCAAGTCTTCCCAGTATTCTGATAACCAAACCAAATTTAATTGGTAGACGATGTTGGATTATTTATTCTAAATCGTAAGCATAATGCTTACCAAGCTATTTACCAGATACACCAAAATTTAAAGCTAACGTTATATTAAGATTACTATTAGTTGTATATTTGTTTGTTTTCTTCAAAAGATATAAATCAGTATTAAATGTACAGTTCTCAAATGAATGTTTTATAAAATTATCTTGCAATACACTTATATTTTCTGATTTTGTTAATTAATTACAGCATGATTTTTTAAGTCTTCCCGAATGTATATTTGAAATATTTAAAAAAATGAAATGCTGAAATTCAGACACTATTGATTTCATTTTTGATCAACCGTAAAAGCATAAAATGAAGAAAGTTTTATTTTAGCAGAGAAAACATATTCTTGTGACAAATGTGATCGAGTATTTACGACTCCGTCTGCCCTAACTCATCACAGCCGCAATCACTGGAACGAAACAAAGGAAAAGAAGTATAAATGCCATTTTTGTTCCTACGTCACTACCAGTTCAAGTAATCTAAGTAGTCATATGGAAACTCATATCGAAGAGAAACCACAAACCTGTTTACTATGTGGAAAAATATTTACTAATTCTGCCACATTGAAGCATCACATGGAGTTTCACAGTACAGATTGCCCTCATACATGCGGTATCTGTGGGAAAAATTTCAAAGATCCGAACAGTTTAAACGCTCACATACTCCAGCAGCACGTTAAAGACAATTTTGTGTGTCCGCAATGCGGTAAATCATTTGCAAATATCAGGGAGCTTTATAAACACGAAGAAGTTCACAATAGTCAAAAAGTTTATAAATGTCCTTATTGTGAACTCTCTTTTTCGGAGAGTGGAAGTTTCCAAAACCACGTGGTTAATACTCACACTCAGGATTTAAATCACAAACATAAGATTTGTGATAAACCTATTGTTTTTCCGACCAACTTGCAAGATCAGCTTCGTATTTTGCAAAAAGAAAAAAAATGATACGGGTATCTTATTTGCTTTCTACATTGGTTTAGATTGTTATTTCATAAAAGCTAAATTTTTCATTTCATGCTATATAATTTTTAATGCTGTTTTTAATAGCTATATAGTAATATTTTATTGGTAAGTAAATGTGATTGAATATTTTTCAATTGCGATTGTAACTTTTTGTAATATTTACAAAAAGTTAATCAATATAATATCTGATTGCAGCAATTAAAAACTGTTTCTATGCAGAAGAATTGAGAAACGGCCCAAAGAAATAGAACCGCATCCTATCTTTTAAATGCCGATGTATGCAGTAACTTCTTGCTATTTCTGTCCATGTTTCCATAAATGACGCTAATTATACGGAATTGTAGATAAAAAGGAAAAAATAGCTGTGTCGTATATTTAGCCTTAAATACTACTATATTGTTGTTGTCTGCCGACGACGTACGTCAGAGGCAGCTCTAGTTGTACGAACAACATACTTCTGACATGCCCGAGTATTTAATGGTGCAATTGATCACATTATAAATCTACTCTGGCCAATAGAATCTCCTATAAACTGCCAGAAGCAGTTGCTATCACTGTTAATGTGAATTGTTACATGCTACATAACTTCTGGTGCTTGTTGGATTAATTTTTTTTATAAACATTATATAAATAAAATAAAAATATAAATAAATATATATAAATAAATAAATGAATATAAATAAAATAAATAAATAAATATATATATATATATATACAGTATATATATCTGTTGTGATCATATGTAACTTCTGTATAATTGTTTTGATCTGTGAAACATTTCTGTCCATTAGTGATAAGAAAACAAAATTGCTATAGAGTAGAGTGACAGTAGGCAGTAGTTGATGTGGGGCTGATGGTGAATTAAATAGAATTGTTTCTAGTGATTGTAACTTCAGTAGAATAGATCATAGAATGAAATTGTTTTGTAAGCTTTTTACTTTAAAACCAAGTATTTACTATATTTTCCAGGTTGAAATATAATTACTTTATTTTAACATTATATATAATTATTAATTAATATCGATATTAAGTATATTTTATTGGAAATTTATTGATCAAGAGGTAATATTAGTTCCTAGTGTAATTAAAGGACAGCATTCAATTTATTGTACTTGTTTTGTTGCAAAAATTCCACATCATTTTGATAAACAAATATGCCAAAATGAAAACATTTTAGAAAAGTATACAGACAAAAAAGCAGCTTATTATATTGTCTGCGTAGTTTTCTAGTGCGATGTGGTTTTATAATAGTATTTTTGTTTTGTAAAAGTGTTTTATTCAGGAATTTTAAAACTCATTCTGCACATTTGTCAAAATACTCTGGCGTCCTACAACAATGTGATATTATTTACAATGACTGTACAATTATCAAATTCAGGTAACTACAACTGTTCAGAAGTATTGAAATATTTTAAAGTACAACATTATATTGTTCGAGAAATATATATATTAGTTCAATTGTGGTTTGTACTAGCAATTGATTTAATTGTATAACAGTAGATATATGTATCAAAAACAAAGGAAATAAAACATGTGCATTTTGGTGAAGAAGGAATCATTTTGACTAATTTTACACGTACGGTATTTATAATTTTCTTTAATTAACTCGGCTTAATTTTACTTTATTTCATAAAAAAGAATCCGCACCAGCCGGAATAGATCGTTCTAGCAAACACGTATAATTAAAGGAATTAGCATGATTTTACGAAATAAGATTGTTTCTCTGTACTGTAGTAACTGATTATTGTTAATATAGGGAAAAAATAAGAAATTGAATTAATTTTGATAAGCATTGGAGCTATAGCATTTGTTACATAAAACAATTTATTTCTCATTCGTACGGTAAGTGACGTGCCAGATGACTTCTCCTTAGTGCCCCTTTGGGTACCACCCGTGTTCGAGACGCTGCAACTACGCGATACGGGTTCGTCCTTGGCCACTTTAGTTGAACGGACCGAAAGAGACAATTTTTTAACGTTAACTTACTGAATAAAATCACCTACCGTAACCTAAAACGAGCCTAACCAGACAACTAAAGCTAACAACCCTAATCTAATTTAACCTAACCGGAAACCAAGCTAAGAGACCCTAATCTAACTTACAACTGGGACTAACCGAATTCAGACAGAAAATAAGAATTAAAATACAAAGTTGAAAACCGAAAGTCGAAACAAAGCGAGGGAAAGCTAATTGCCATCGATCCGGAGATACACATAAAATACCTAAGAATCAAAAAGAAAGAAGGCAAGCACGTTTCTTAACCATCTTTGTGTGATTTCTCCCGCTGCGTCGATAGAGTGCGGTAAGTCCTCCCTAGAGTCTAAAGTTAGCGCCGACGAGGCACCACCCGTCTTATCGATACAATGTACGACGCCAATATTTTTCTACGTATAAAGTAATAATTGTCGTTATTATTGCAAAATTACAATATGACGTAATAAAGAAGACCGAATCGTCTTTAATAAACACGGGAAAGTTTTCCTCCGTCGGACTACAATTTTCGGTTAAAGCGCCGGCCTCCCCGATTTTTGACCGAAAGAAACGTATAAAAGATTTTATCCGTGCCAAGTTTTTGCGCTTAAATATTAAAAATTCGCCGATATCCGGAGTGGAATTACGCGGTTTGTTTTACTACGGTGCTTACGTGGGCGATAAACCCCCGCAACCGGAACTAACGGGGACCGAGGTTATTTCGGCCAGCGGGTGTTTTCTCCTACCGGAAGGCAGCTCCGTGTCGAATTTCGCCGCGGTACTCGGGTAATATAACGGGGATGTGGATTATAATTTCCTTATAATCGCTTTATCGTCGAGAAACGTTAAATTACCGGGAGATATTTTTACTTAAAATTTAAAAAAAATACCGAAAGGTTTTTCCAGAAAATTGTCGGGTATTGTCCGTACACGTAAATCGGAAATGGTAATTAAGCTTAGTTTTTCGCAGCGCCGTTTACTTTTATGTTTCGACACGACATACTCCTAAGATAAAAGACTGGTTAATTTCTCCGACGCCACCTCGTATTCCGCTTTCATCGTTATTGGTACGATCCGAAGACGTAGATAACTTACGGTCGGGGCGTAGTTATTAGAGAGGTTGCGGCCGACGTTTTCGTCGTCTTTCTGTAAGCCTATAATTTTGACAATGGTGTTTGGAACGTCGAGCACGATTCCATCGAAATTCCAAACACGCGTTGTTAAACTTATAGGCGTACGGGAAGACGACGCTGAACGTCCGACGTACACGTTTTCGCCACCTCTCTATTCTTTGGCCAAGGTTTCGGACCGATGCGACGTAAATGGGAAATCGAGGTCGAGGAGGGTGGAGTCGACTTTCGTTTTCCTTCGGCCGTGGCCAAGATCGAGGTCGTTTGGCTGGCGCGCGCCGGAATGCCCGGACCTTTGGTTTACGCGCAATCGAGTTTCGTTACGTTTAATTATAAAAAAGCGCGCCGCGCGGATGCCGTCACCTTGGCTTAACTCTAGAAAGCTCTACTTGGGCCAAAAATCTTTATTATAAACGTGGCCTTGGCCGGACAGTGGCGGAGTGGTCCGGTGTCGCTCGTTCCGGTTAAAAGGAAAATGATCAAAGCTGTCGGTAAATAAATAAGTTCTACCCGTCTTATCTGCCACAACAAACTTTATTGTCCTCCGCTTAATACGTAAGGTGTATATTTTTCCCGGCTAATGCTTAAATCGATATTTTGACAGATTTTTAACCGCCCGATGAAAATATAAATTTGATTCGGCTCGGTCTATTGGTTTAGTCCGTATTCGCCGATGGGCGGGACGAGAACCGTAAACTTTATTTATTTATTTTCCCAAAAGACACTGTGGCCAGGTTGGCCTTTTACAAGCATCTTAATAGCAAATCAACAAAAATATTTACTATTCGGAAGTAAAAAATAAAGATAATTATTTTAGCTAAATTTCGAAATATATCGATTAATTTCCATTATAACTCCATCGGTGTATTTTTACCATACGGGTGCAAGAGCCAGACTGCTCCTTACGAATAAATACAGTTCGGTACATTTTCCGGTCCGCACGGATAAAATACTAAATAAATTGTATTGATAAAATGTAAGCGTTTAAAAGCCTTTAATTGTAGGAAAGGAATTATTTCCATCGACAAAGGGCGGAAATCGCGAAATTCTCTCCTCTTCTCTTTCTCCTTATTTTTAAAATAGAGTTTATCGACGTCCGGATACATCAAAATGTACCAATTGTAAAATCGTATTACTTTCTTTAATAACGGTCTCGGTAGGTTGTAAATAGGTGTAATTGCTTTCTTTATTTTCATTCTACAAATATAAATTTTAACAAGAGATTTCCGTTTATATTAAAGCCTTTGTCTACGTAATTTTTAATATTTTCGCCTTTTAACTGCGGTTTTAGATATTTGGGGAATCGATCTTTGGCGGCGGAAGTGCTTATTCCGGACGAAACTCGTCCCCGAGAATGGGGGAAAGAGCGGCGAATTTCGTCTGTCCTTCCTCCATTACCGATTCTGCGAAATAACGTAAAGTCCGGTGGACGCCTCGGGGGCCGAATCCGGCTCCGTTTAGGTCGGTCGAGGACGGGAGGAAAGGGTTGGGATTCCTTCCGCCGGGAATTAACCGCGAAAATTTCGTTTAAAAGAAACCAAACGTCCGAGGTTAGTTACGTAACGTAATTTGCAAATCGCGGTAGAAACGCATTTTCCACTCGAACCACGACGGGAAGAATGGAAAGGAAGCCCCCGGACCTACCAGATAATAATGGGCAAAAATGGCGGGCGTTTGCTAAATACCGGAAGGAAAGGCGGAAGTAAATCCCGGCCCGGCGCGTTAATTGTCCGGTGAATTAGTAGAAAGCGCGGGGGGACTCGTTCCGGAAGAAAGTCGATATTCCTTCCGGTCGGGCCGCCGGTTTATTTTAATTATTTTCTTCCAATAACTGTTTTTAATAAAGCTGTGGATCTCTCTTTTTTCTGGCTCCTCCCACGGCCACTTTCTAAAAGTTCTTTGTTTTCGAAAAACGAAATTAAACGCCGTAAATTCGATTTTATTTAATCGGGTGACATCTCGCCTCCCGATCCTGCATATTTCCGGTATAATTCGGTTACCCTTTTAAAATTTCCGTCACGGGTTATTCGATAATTACGTATTGTAAAGAAATGGCACCGGGCGCTTTCGTTCTCCCAACTTAAAAACTTATAATAATTTGTCTTTATTTTCAGGCCGGGAACTTTTGAAAAATAACTTGCGCGATTTTAATAATATAAATTTAACGTTTTCCTCTTTTCCGCGTGGTTTTGTAAACGTATTTACTTACATACCGTCCCTTAAATAGAAAAGATTCTATAATTTTAAATGAGCGGCCGGTCCGTTGACTAATTCTAAGCGGACGCACGGTTACAAACGGCACTTTTGGCAGATGGATCCTTAAAATCCCGGAACCACTTAAGTAGGTCGCTGCCGATTACGATTTCGGGGCGTAAATCCGGGACGAAACCGTAGGCGGCGGAGTTCGCCTTTCGATAGTGGCCCGGTGCGCTAACGTGACGTAATTGCTTGGTTTGACTCGAAATTGGGAGCACACTTCCGACGGCGGGTGACCGAGTACTTTAAGCCTTACCGAAATCGTTTACGAAATTAGAATCTCCCGAACCAAACCGGAAATTTACATATAATTAAAAATAAGCTCGGCAGAAAAACAAAAAAGCGCATTTATTATATTTTTAAACTCATTCGGTACAAAATTAGCCGACCGACTTACTACACATTATTGTTACGGCCGTTAATTCGAGGTCGCTCTCGGCGGCAAAACCATTATCCGATTGTTTTATTGTTCTAAGAAAAGGTTTATGCCGGCGGCCTCGTTTATTAAATAATTAAAAGCCTTAGAAGCTCGGACGGATACCTTTACGCCGCGGCCGAACCCAACGCGTAAATACGGTAGTTAAAAGTTTAAAGCCAAGAGATTACTGGGCAATTCCGTTTTGGGGAGAAACTTTTTCTTTCCTAACGTTTAGAGTCGGCGGTAAAGCCCGTGCCCGTTGTTACGCTGCGAAAAGAGGTAAAAAGGCCGTCGGCCATGCCCCGGGCCTAGGTGAAACGACGCCCGTCCGATAATTCTTCGGTCGAATCGAAATCCGACGGGTCTCCGGCTCTGTTTCCGCGGTAACGATATTTGGGAGGTCTCCCTTTGAGGGTGGAGGCGGATTCCTCGTCCGTCCGTGCGCTTGTCTGTCGGTGACTTATCCCCGGTATGTATAAAAACACCGTTTTGTGTCGGTGGGTGGATTCCGCCTCCGACCCGGAACCGGAACTCCGCGCTCTCTGGCGGTGGTTAAAGGCGGCGGCCAGTCCTCCCCGCGGACTTCGACCGTCCACCTCTTCCCCGTTGACGGTAATCCTAACGTTCTGGATGGTGGGAGCGTCGTCCGTCTTTCGGTTCCGGCGCCCGGAGTTCCCCGGAGCGGAATATTCTCGGCGGTAATCGGAAGAATCGGATTTATTAAAAGGCGACGATTCCCTGGAAGAGATCTTTCCCGCCCGCCGACTGTCTCGCTCCGATTTCTGCCGGGCGCACTCTCTTCTACTTCTGTTTTCGGCGTTTCCGTAACAGCGGTCTCTGGAGCACCCGCTTTTATTTATTTGACGTTTATCTTTGTCCGGTAGAGGGACGTCGCCGTAAGCCCGTGTCGTTCCGTTTTTGGGACGGGCGACTTTATAACTATCCAAACTTTTCGCGGCCGCGTTAGGTCGCGCCGCTCCGTCTCCGCGCCACCGACACGCGCCGTCGGACTCGGTCCGCGGTTTTTCCACCTCTTTGGCGTAGGTGACGGTTCGAGTGACGTTTTCCCAAATCCGATCTCTCTCTTGCACCGTTCTGCTCCACCGTCCGTTATCCGACTGCTCCACCGACTTTTCGTTTCGCGTGGCGTCCAATATTAAGCGATCGCCGCTTTCCCATTTTCTAACGTCTTCCCCCGCCCGTCTCACATTTCCTTCGTAGTCTTCCGGAATTCTGCCGATTCTGTTATTTCCCAGCTCGTGCCGGTTAGAGAGGAGGCGGTCGTAACTTTGGTTCAGGAACAAATTCTCCAAATTTCTGTCTCGGACCGACGGACTTGGCTTCTTATTTCTGAGGGAGGACGAATTGAAGAGCGCTTTCACGCCGTTTAAAATGTAATTTTTTTTCTGCTTGGTCAACGTATCGTCTTCTTCCCGGTGGGCGGCTTCTCGGTTAAACTTCTCTACCATGCTTCGAACGTTGTTCCTTTTTTCCGGCTCCTCCGCCCGATTTACGGTGGAAAATTCGTCGATGGTTTTTAATTTATCGTCCGAACGATATTTGTCGTCGTCTCCCGAATACTCTTGCCATAAATCCGGGTCGACATCTTTGTACACTTTGAACCAAAATCTCCTTCCCCCTCCTACGTCTTTGTCTCCCTCCTCCGACCTGGTGTACTTCTTGACCCTTACCGCTTTGTTGAAACTGACTTTCTTCTTAGAGTCGTTGCTGTAAGTGGATACGTCGGAACGAGTGGAATCCTGTCTCTTTACTTTGCGATTTACACTCAGAAGGCTTCCGGGCATTTTGAAGGCCGATTTAGCTGTTATTTATTTCCCTGGTGCAGCTTTCGTCGTCCATTTCCGTCCGGAAGCTCGGAAAGTGCGAAATGTTGGCCTGGCTCGACCGCTCTGCCGAAGAGTAAGAATAATTTATTAAAATGCGCAATTATAAATAAATAAGTATTTTTCTAGTTTTTAAAGCTATTACCTAAATGAATGGTTTGGCTTTTATCTAATTAACGAATTGTAGGGAAGGGCGTCGAAGAGAAAGAACGGCCGTATTCGCCTAACCGACCCGCTCCTTCGGGGCGCCGCGTTTAAGAGGCGAATTAGCCGACATTTCGATTATCGGAGGCCCGTCCACCGTGGCTAAAGGGACGGATCTCTCTCGGGTCGTTATACAAGCGCCGCAAGGTGACATTTCTCTAACAGATGTTTAGATAGGACGCACCCACGTGGTGGACGTCCCACGCCGCGACGTCCGATGACGACTTTTCTTTTCTCGATTCTTACACCCTACCTACTGGATAAATTCCAAATTCTCTTACATTTCCTAGTAAATAATGCAATTTATCGACGTTCGGAAGGCAGATTATTTTTTTTCCATTTTCTAACGCCGCTTGACTTCGGAAACAATTAACGTCGGTAGAGATTCTTCCGTCCCTAACGAGTCGGGCCCACATCTCTGACCCCCACTCGTTGCTCCGGCCAAAAAGCGAAATATCTAATCGTCACGTGATAAAACAGGAAGGACGATGGAGAAGAAAGATTCCAGACGATTTTTATTTTAAAATGGCAGAATTTCCGAAGCTAAAAATGAATAAAACATATCCGCAACAGTCTGTCACTCAAGGTCATTCGGGCGACTTTATAATGTTTCTATGAAGCCATAAACTCGGTCTTACGAAATTAATAATTGTTCGATTTATCCAACGAAAATTCTACATTCTTTTAGAGGCGGGCGTATTTCTGCCAGAACACTTGACGCCTCAATTTGCAAAAATCCCCAGGCGTGTTCTTTTTTTAGGTCGCTCCACCGTAATATTTAGGCACGATTTTACGGCTTTTCTTACGCATTTGGCGGAATATTATTTCAATTTTTTACAGATCTTCTCCGTCGCTTCGCCGTTCGCTTTATCACCATTCGATTTGGTCGAGAAAGAAAATTTAATAATTAAGTTTTACTACAAACTCGATAGGCTAAAGCGGACTATTTACGTGCCGAAGACGGAATCGAGCTGTTTTTACAATAATCTAGATTCTGCGCTTTGTAAAAAGTAACGATTTATCCTCGATTGCGTCGGTTTCTGTTTGGCAATTAGACAACGACAGCGCGTGACAAGTGTCGTTAATAAAGTTAATAGAAAATTCGGCTGGAAAAATATCATTTTTCACTTAATCGTCGCTAAAAAGTACGTCTCGCCACTGTATTTTGCTGATTTGCTCGAATACCGAGCCGTAAACCACCAGATTTCGTCGCAGTAGAAGACAGAAACATATATCGCCCTGCAACAAATGACCTTAATTCCTAAATTTAGTTTATATAAAAAGAATTTTTCCGTTTCAAATTTTAAAATTTACGCCTTTAAGTATATATTTTATGTTGGCGCAATTTATGAAATAAAGTTTTTTCAAAATTGTAATTGCTAAAAGAAAATACTCACCCCATTCGATTCGTTTACATCCTTCGCGCTTCCAAACAACTTGTTGACTTTCAATTTTTTTTTTTTTTTTTAATTTTCATTCGTCGAGCATGCGCCGTCCATTCCGCCGACGTCGCATCGCTTCTGACGTCACGCGTATAGTTAGTGACGAATGCCATTGGCCATATACATCAAGGTCGCTTTCGTCTGACGTAATCGTCGTCGTAATTGTAAATACACTTATTCTAAATTTACCTCGTATAAATTCTTTTTATGATATCACTAGCTGTTACCCGCGACTTCGCCCGCGGACCTGGGCTCCGTCCCTCTTTACCCAGTTGCCCCGCTGTGGACCTGGCCGAACCCATAATGGGCCCGCTAAGAGGGCCCTCTTAGTGTTCATAGGGTGGAAAGAGTATTAAAAAAAATTATAAGTTTTCTGCAATTTACAAGTTCATTTTCAAAAATAACATAAAAAATAAAGTGCCGTGTAAGGAATGATCATAAACGAAATTCTATTTCGATATTCAAAAATCGGCAGCTTATAGGTTTCGTAATTGACGACGGGAGAAGAATTGTCGCTAACTTCGAAATGCTCTTGTTTGAAAATTAAAATATATATTTTAACATTTATACAGTAGGCCTATATACAATTTTTAATATGGCGTTGGCCAAAACTACTGTTACAATGAACGAAATTTCAGAGGTACTTTTTATTTTACAAATTAAAAAATTTGTAAAATTGTTTTTGATCATTCATCACATCGCGTTTTGATTTGTAATAAAGTATATCAATCTCGTCCTAGCATGTTACGATTATACTTTTTAATTTGTAAACTAAATTATAATGATTGTGCCGAAAACTTGGGAATATTTTAAACCGAATTTTACATATTGAGGCAAAAGATCTAAAAAGGAAGGTCGACTCCGCCGTAAGAACAGTTAATTCCCCGAGTGTTGAAAAGGACGTTAAGATTTAAAATAAGACATTTTGTCGTACTTCTACGCATTTAATTTGTAATGTATTTTTTTTCCAGGAAAAAAAGTAAAAATAAACACTCTAATTGATACATACAAGTTTTCTTTCTCAGACACTTAAGAATGTCCGAATTTCGGCTTTCGTCTCGGTTTTTAACGTCGTAAAGTAAAGTTAAAAGCGATACAAAAAATTTTTATATTGGCCTTATAAATTACACCTATAACATTGTACTGTAATGTACGTGATAACACATACACGCCACGCTGGATTTAAGTGTATTCTACTGTTCGTTCGAGTTAAAGCAACTACGAAAATAAAAACTGATTGTCAATCTCCAAAAAGGAAACGAGGCGATGCTCATCAAACTTTTATGTAAGTCTGACACTACATATACTTCGACAAGGAAATAGCAACACCGTTTTCGAATATAAGTAAGATTTTCGATCTTTCTCGAGAAGTCTCAAACTGTATTTAATGTAATTTTTGAAAAGTGTAGTTTGTGTTTTGTACGCACCCAAATTCTTCAAAGCTTTTAAAATAAGGTCGACGACATAAATTCTAGTTAGTGCGCTACTTCGACCAACGTAGCCTCTTATAAAAAACCGACGAGTTATCGAAGAAGATTCGACTCGCGATCTCATGAACTAGACAACGTCTTAACACTCTGCGCCACCGCCAGTAGTCGAATGGATAGAGTTATCGAACATCGCTAATTGGTCCTAGGTTCGCGCTCGACCAACGGGGCGGGTCGGAGTTTTCCGCGTTTTCTTCGATTATGTAACACTTAAATGAGTGCCAGATTCTCGTAAAAAACCTCCCGGGAGGGATTATCCCTTGGTAGATAGTCTACGTATTATGTTGCCGCATCCAGTCAAACCAACTTAACATACTCTGTTATCAGATTTATTATGATTAGGAGGACACGCTCGAAGATTTTTTTCAGCCAGTCGTAATGTACTGTATAATACGATCTTTTTAAGGAGCATTCATTTATCATAATAAAGGAATATAAAATATAATTTTATCAAAATAGCTAAACCCAAAAACTAAATGACTCATTCCACCAAAATTTCTTTCAAATTCTTTTTTATTATCCGTGGATTTTAATATCTAATATTTCTAAAGACTTGGTCCGGGCTAGTATTTCAGCCGGGACCAAGGACTAAGACCTTGAGCCTGGACGGCGAAGGCGTCAGACTGCCGCTCCGGCGAACCTGGACTCGAATTTGAATCGGGAACTTGTATTTCCTATATGTGGGGTCCGATCCAGCCGTGGATCTGGCCGAATACGCAGTAGGACAAAAAAAGACTCTCTTGGTATTCGTAGGACAGACAGAGTTAAAAGAAAAAGATGACTGGAAATGACAGTTTAATACAGTAGCAACGTAGACCGATTCCATTATTTTATTAATAAGTTTTATATAATACACAAGTAAATAATTCCGTTGTAACATTCATAAAGTTAAATTTTAATTTTAAAAAATATTGAATTTTGTAAATCGATATACAGTATTTATTTTATTCGAAATTGGCAACGACCGTATATTAACGACTCTAGCTCCTCTAGTGGTCGTTTTCCTAACTGGAATCTCGAACGAAAGTGTGGATGCTGCATATGCGAAACCTTTCATAAATATTTCAATATGGTAAGAGAAATTAATGTTTTTTCAATAAGTACAAAATTCGTCGAGAAAAATTTTAGTTTAAAATATGTCGTGTTAATGATACGTAGAAGGAAAAATCGAATTAAACAATACTTTTCACGTGTCGAGAAAGGTAATGAATGATTCATTTCATTTTTATCCCAAGAAAATCCCACAAAACACCAATTCCGTTCAGCAGTTGTGATTTGATTAATTTCTTTCAAAAGAAATTATTTCGTTTACTGATGGCGTCTTATGTAAAACCTGAAACTTTCCGAAATAAATCGTGCAAGATTCGGTTTTACTTGTTGGTAGATGATAAACTTCCTCACCACCCTACGCTGCATTAAAAGGATCATTAAACTGAATAAAGTTGTATAATTAAAAGTTTTAGTGAAAATAATTAAATAACTCGTAATAATTAAACATGTTATCGGTGTAAAGACTTATTTTGGCATTGCGCGTAAGTGGAAATGAAAAAATGCTAATTCTGCTCGAGGAGGCTTCGAGTTTGTAGTCTCTGTCCGAGGATCTTTGGAATTTCTTTAGAGCCCGGTTAGACGTGGACGGCTCTTGCTTTTGTTTTGAAAATCTTTTCGAAACGTACGTCTGTCCTTCCTTCTGACCGGGAGCGGAGTCGGTAGATTACCTGGTCTTTTAACTAACAGTTCAAACCTAGCTAGAGCCGGTATTTGCCGCTAGTTGGCGCCTCGTTGGCAGAAGAGCTTTTTTTCTTGCTTTGGATATAGTGGTGAAGTCGGTGATTTTGACTTATAACGGTTGTTCTTTTTTTATGATACGTAAAAATGTCGGCGTGCTTTGTGTCGGGATGCGAGGCGGGATATAAGTCGTCAAACAAAAAGAGACATTTCTTCCGTGTTCCTAGTGATAAAGATTGAAGCGTGGACGCAATGCGTTCCACGAGATGACAAGATGCTAACAAGTAAATATTACATTTGTGACGTACAAGTAAATTTATTTAAAAATGTACTCCCGTGTTATAAATGTAGAGAAAGTAGAAATTCCGTGAGATCACGGGGCATTAACGTCGGATGCATATCCGTCAAAGTGGCCTTGCCGGGACGGGCTGGCCTGTGGAGTTATCTGTGTTTTATCCACGTCTATAACACCCGAATAGGGGCCAGTTACTCTTAAGACCCCGAAAAGCATCCTCTTAGGCATGTTGCGTTGCCGTGATTTTACAAAACAAACATATCTGTGTCGTGTTGTAACTGTCCTAAGTACATTAGTAAGTCTGTACCTCAAAAACAATTAGTGCAATGTCTAACAACAAATGAACCACCTAGGAAGAGCTCGGGAAAATATAATGCCAAAGATAATATATGTTTGTTCTCTAATATTAAAGGAAAGTGGGATGACAGATAGAAAACCTTTAGGGTGCAACTATGCAGATGTGAATTTAGTTGCGAGTGATAGTTCTCTCAAAGGAAAACCGTGCACAAGCAAGAAATCTCGTTGGTGAGAGCTAATTTCTGGTTCTCGCACATATCTGATAGTTTGATAATTATTGTGGCTTGCCTCTTCTCGCCATATATTCTCGCTCGCTAGCATATGCATAGTCGCACCCTTATTGTATCCTATAGCTCCAAACAACAACATTAAACTTTCATCACATTGAAGAGCATGCTATGTAGAATAATTGCACTGTAACCGTTAACTATAATGTCTTTTTATTAGTGTCTAAACAATTTTTAACTGTATATATAATCATGGTTTTGTTGAATGGTAAATATCAGAAATCTTAACTATCTCTTTGTGGACCACCTTCCCTTATAAAGAATTATTATTGTATACAACCTTCCCTTATCAATCTTAAAGATTATACAATTAATCATTAGATTTGCAAGATACACATGTCCAAATACAACTAGAAGAACATTTACAAAATTTGTTTTGTAATCCAAGCCTGTACTTTGGAGATCATGCTGATAGTGAATTATTAGATAATGATTATTTTGCACTAAAAATGTTTAAGTTTATTCTACACTATTAAGTTTATTCTACACTATTAGGTTTATTCTCTACTGCCATCACTTGGTTGCAATGAATGAAAAATATATTGACAGCAAAACCTTAAAATGCTGCACCAGGGAAGACGTTTACATTCATCAAATATGGAGTTAGTTTGTTATATCCAAGCCATAAGCTTTGCCAATTGATGTACTAAATAAAAAGCAAACTGTGTGTACAGTTAACAAAACCAAACATGGGTGTTTATTTTTCAATAATGGATATAATATTAAATCAGGTTACATTGATGATAGAATGCGATACAGCTGTTCACAAGTCATATTTGACCTCCAGATTTTTCACTTTTTTTGTTACCTGTCGGTTGCATTTTTTCACTCGAACAATTAATTAATCAATCATTTATTTCATCAGTTAAAAGTAAAAAACACAGAAAAATTTCTTACTTAAAGTAAATTTTAATAGCACAAATAATGATTATTATTACATATAATATAATTTGTTTGTATGTATAATAATTTGTAATGTATAATAAATTGACATAATAACAATAGCACAATTTAATAATTGGCTATTATGTCAGTTTTCTTCATTGNAAATTGAAAATAGTTCGTTTGATTTTCGGCAATTCTCTTCAGCGGTAGGTGTTATATAACAATTACTATGGTTATTGAAATATTGGATGTAAATGGGGTTTGCTTGCAAAACCTCCGCTGACGAAGTCGCGGGTAACAGCTAGTGTATAATAAATTGACATAATAACAATAGCACAATTTAATAATTGGCTATTATGTCAGTTTTCTTCATTGTCATTTATTTATCCATCAACCTTGATTTTGGGTCTAAATAAAAGCTTTTTAATTCTTATAATAAAATTCATATAGAAAATTATGAAATTGAACTCAAAGGTTATATTTCTTTCAATAAAAAACATTCAATCTCGCCAAGCTTTTGCAAGGTCTATATAGACCTTGAGCTCTTGTAGTGATTGCAGTGCCCCTGGTGGTAACATTTGTCTCTAGTTGATTTTAACAAGTAGCAAAGATAGGCAGTCAAAAGACCAGATATTCTACTGACTCTGCCGGGAATGGTCTCCCTCTTGCTCTTTTTCGGCCGCCTCTTAGGAGGGAGATCCATGGCAGATGTGAATCTCGTTGAGCACTCTTTCTTTGCCCGTTCCTTGGATCAGTTTTGTGGGATGCCTGTTTGTGTGAGAAAACCATTTTGTGGGGTCCATTTGCAGGGTCCATTTGCTCTCTAATTTCTAGTTTTGATGGGTGCTCTTCCGCTTACTGCCAGATGTCGGCAGTTTGAAACTGGCATTTTCTTTTGAATGTTTTTGCAATGTTTAACTTTACAGATAAAAGAATTTTTCAATATGTATTAATTTACAACTTTGTTACTTTTGATTGAGGGTTCCCAAATCTTTTTGACTGTTGACTCCTTCATTTCTTTGACTTTTTATTGACCATCTCTCCTTTTTTTTGCTAGTACTGTTAATAGTAATAAAATAATAATGACGACTCTCTTGTCAGTTGCCACGTTGTTGTGGTGAGAGCACTCTAATTTGGACAAACTGTGTCCATGCTTGCGAGGTCTGCAGGGAGAAACAAAGCCAAGAGTGACCGAACCCGTGTCAGTGGAGATTTAACCGTGACAATTATGCCGTCCGATCGTAATACTGGTTTAGACATCATCTGATTAATGGGGTTTACACTCCTGAGTTGAGTGGGGTTTTACATTTGAAAGCCTAATTGCGGTCTCCCTTGGTTGTCGGTGGCAATAGTGGCACCAATCCGAGTGGTTAGCACAGTTTCACGCTGTCGTGTGAAAATGGGCCGACCTTTGACATTGATGTTTTCTTTTGATATCATTTTTTGGTAATATTTTGTAGTTATTGATTGATCTTGAATGGCACATGTAAAGCCTTCCGTTTTGACATGGGATGTCTGATTTGCATGGCTGGAATGTAAAGTTTTCGATATCAATTTTTGTGTTATGTAATAAATGTGGAAATTGACAGTATAGTGTTGTAAAGTACTATATTAATTTTCCGACTTTCCAACGATTATCGACACTACTGTGTGCCGGAAATAGCTGTTCCCTAACGGGTACTTTACGTGGATTCACGTTAGTGTGCCAGGCTTGGACTTTAAGCGTGCACCGAATTAAATAATGACAAAGTTTGTCAATAACAAAATAGAATATTTAATTAAACTTCTAGTAATAAACTATATACAGTATTTAGTAAAAATCAAACAATAATTTATTCAATGAAATTCAACAAGAATCAACCCGACAAAACTAAATCAATCTATTTCTAACTTAATTCTATTCCCCTTTGGAATTTGACAAAATCAAAGACTTAACTTATAAACAATAATTCTTATAAATTAAAGATCCTAATCGTCACCTCAATATACTAGGAACCTATTTCCTCAAACTATCAAGACTTTCTATAATTGTCGATCCACAAATCGAATAAGTTCAAAATTGCCTTGGAACTATTTGATCCTATCGGACACCTCTCTCGTTCACTACTACGAAGCTCACCAAAGCTTGTTGCTGTCAGGAGTTCACCTCAGGCATCTTCACTTGACATTCTGTTTTTATACTGTGAGATGACGTCACAATTCTGAATGAGATCACTCCCCTCATTTACATACTTATTCGCTAACAATAATTTTTTTCTATTTGTCTGGCAGCCTATTTTCCAACAATACTCGCTAACCTTTTACATTATTCCTTTTCACAATTTTCGGGGCGTTTTTATTCTTTAAGGTTTAGCGAGTCCCTAATTCGTGTTTGTGGGGTCTCCCCCCTTTTCTCGGGGCGGACTTACTTTTTTCCGCTCGGGAAGCACAAGTGTGCGCGAGTTTTTCTACAGCGCTTTTCTTTCGTCGGTGAGTTGATTTCTCTTCTATTTTTAAGTTCCTAAGGTGAATGGTGAGGAAACCTTCGTCCTAACTAAACATAAGCCCCAAACAAAAATATAATAAAAGCAAAATAAAAGTAAAATAAAAATAATACTCGGACTTTGGTTCCTTACAGTGTTATTTTGAGCCATTTATTGCATCTGTTGTCTGTTGAGATTTTCAGTTTGGAGACATTTCCAGCTAGATTTAGCATAGTGATTTTATCATCTAGCTGATCAATTACTTTGTGTAATTTGTTGTTGCTTTCTGTGAAATATTTTTGTAGTTTCTCAATTTTGTTGATCATTTTTTGTCTGCTATCACATCTTGGCATACATAATCTATCCACACAACTTTTAGTATACTTTTTATAATATTTTGTTATTATTATTCTTGTACATCTATTTGGCTCTTCCAAATCTGTATCACTTCACTTTAAAATACCAAATGTGTGTGAACACTGGTATTGTCCATGTATTTATTGCCAGTATTACATTGTGAGCATTGAATTTTGGTTTTTAATATAGATTTTAAATGGTTGACATATTTTTCTTTGAACATCTTTTTAAGTTCTGTACAATTCACAAATGTATTTTGCAATATTCCGAAATATTTGTAAGTTTGATGTTCTTCTAACAAGTATATTATTATGTTCATATCAATGATGAATTTGTATCATTTGAAAATCAACCTCTTTTTGCATGTAGCATTGTACATTTTTCAACTCCGAGGATCATTCTAATATCTTGACTATAATGTGTTCTTATGCTTAGAAGCTTGTCTAGTGTTTCAATGAAGCTGGGAAAAGTTTGATGTCGTCCATATACATTAGATGTGATATTTGTATATTTTGTCTTGCATTTTTTTAAAGTATAATCTTTATTTTGATTATTTAGTTGTCTTGACAATGGATTTAATGCTAGGTAGAACCATAATTGGTTCAATGAATCACCTTAAAAGATTCTCCTGTTTATATCGATATCTTCAGTAGTTGTATTTCAATATTTTAATTTTGTTTGCCATCATTTCATTATAATGGACAAATAATTAGTAGTAGTGTCGTCAATTTTATAGATTTTGAGTATTTCCAATAGCCATGAATGAGTTATTGAGTTGAAGGCTTTTTGGTAAATATTTCTTGACTTTATGTAAGTTGTGATGTTGGTCCTCTCCAGAATCTGAATATTTTAAACTGTTTAGAGAGAAAGAGAGAAGCAAGTTATCATGTTTGTGTTTTTGTGAAGACAAAACATAAAAACATTACAAGAATAAACGTTGGTCCTCTGTACCTTTCCACTACAGGTCAATTCTTGAAAAGAGATTACATAAGTTTCTCACCTCGCACCTCGAGAATAATATACATGTGGCGCATGATCCAAGAGAAGTGGTTAATGAGATACAAGATCTAATTTTAATGGAAGATGAAATTGGAACAGTGATGGACTATGAAAGTTTATACCCATCTATAAAAATTGAATCATGCAGAGTAGCACTTTTAGACTTCATGCTGAGCAAGAGCCCAAATTTGGCGGGTTACAATAATGATTTGATCGAACTAGCTAACCTTATTTGTTATCAATCTTTTTTCGCATTTAATGGCCGTCGATACAGACAAAGAAGAGGAGTCCCTATGGGAAGTCCCATGTCAGGACTTTTATGTGAGCTTGTATTGAGAAGGTTGGAAAAAAGTGCTCTTTCTGTTTTCTTAAATGCCATTGTGTATTTTAAAAGATACGTGGACGATGTATTGGTAATTTGGAAGAATGACCAAAAGATTGATGAGTTTATCAACATGATAAACAGCAACAATGATGGTCTCATGTTGAAGATTGAACAAAAATGTGCTTCACGGATACATTTTTTAGATATTGACATTGAATTTAAAGAAGGGCGTTTGACAACTAATGTATACGTAAAACCGACGCATAGCCCTCTGTACATTCCGTCCCATTCTAATGATCCCTACCAGTACAAAATGGCTGCCTTCCGTGCCCTTATCCAAAGGGCTTTTCTCTATTGCAGTAATGTCTTGGATAGGCAAAAAGAAATTAATAGAATATTGCATATTGCCAGATCTCTAGGGTACAAAGAAGGTATGATAACAACATTGGTCAGAAAATACAAAACAAATAAAACTAAAACGCAAAACGACGGTTTCGGCAAAATCACGAAGTTCACGTATGATAGAAAGAGAAAAGCCATCATGAAAGAAATCTCAGCCCGCAAAGAGTCCAGGTTAATTTTCAAGAGAGCTCCTAATCTGTACAGATTATTAAGGAATGACAAAGACAGCATAGATAAAGAAAAAAGAGCAGGTGTATACAAGATTCCATATGAAAATCGTGAACTAGACATTAATAAAAATTATATTGGTGTCACTAACAGAAATTTAGGAGTCAGATTAAAAGAACACAAGTACAATATCAGTAAGGGATCTAACGCCACAATACTATCGCAAATGGCGCAAGTTGAGGGCTCAATCGTCAAATGGGACGAAGCAAGTATTATTAAACCAGTACATTCACCAACTTTGGCGATTTGCGCAGAAAAGATTGAAATATACAGGAGCAGATTACATGATGCATGCATTAATTCTAGGGATGCTGAAGGGTTGCCTTCCGCCTGGAAGTACTTAATCAAGCGATTGGACAGATCTTAATACCTTGTTTTTAGTGTGTTTTTTTAGCATATCTTGCGTTTTATAGAATTTAGCATAATGTATTACGTTTTTAATGTTTAATTATCCTATGCTTGTTTTTCATATACATATTTTATAATAAGAGTTTTTATTTTATTTTATTTTTATTTATACATTTATATATATATATATATTTCATTTGTTATTTTGTTTTTTGTATTTAAAATTTTTGTTCTATTTTCTTTGTATTCGAAAAACTTAGCCTGATGATGGCCAATAGAGTTGGCTGAAAACGTTAGCTTTTCATTAAAAGTTTTTCTCAGCAAATTAAGGTGTTGTGTTTTTTTGGTTTACAAACAAGTGCTGAGTGAGTGTAATATAGTTAAAGTTAAAATATTTATGTAAGTTACAAAGTAGCCTATATGGTAAAACCTGTCCAAAATGAAACATGAATAAAAAGGAAACCAGCCTAAATGGAAAAAAATTCCTTAAAATGGAGTGCTTTTCTATGTTAAAAAAAGAACTTGTTCAAAGTGGAGCCTGCCAAACTGGAGAAAATATTCAGTATCGTGCAATTCTGGTTTACACAGGTTTTATGGTATATTTTATTTGGCCCATGAAAAAAGAGCTATAGAAGAAATGTTGGTAGGATTTACAGTTTATATCAAATATGTACAATGGATATTCTTTTTATATTACAAATGATTAAGATTGAGCAATGATCAAGATTCATAAATAATTAACAGTTATAAGATTTGTGTTATTGCCCTTATTTTCCATTTGTCTTTTAGAACAGCTTATTAATGCTAGGATTTATTGGCTTGGCCATTTGTGCATTAGGAAAAAATCCTTAGAATAAGGCCTTATACCTAGTATTACTTGATAAAACAGGAATGAAGCAATTTGGTAAGTTTTGTTCAGTAGGCACTTGTATCTTCAACCATAAAGTTAGGAAGTTTCCACTCAGTATTCTGTTTTTAGTTTCACTTTAGTGTGTAATTATGTCTACAATGAAGTGTGTTAAAAAAAGCAATGATTTAATGTTTGAGATGGTATCTTCTAAACTGCTTACCAGTAAGTGTCATGATTTTAAAGGCAGCTCCACAGGCATAGAGTATATATGGCGGAGGAATTATGCAAAGATTTTATGGTACTTTTCAGTTAATGGGATGCCAGCCAATACGTACAGCAGGAATGGCCAACAAGTCGATCATGAAGCCAATTTTCGTTGATTGCTCACAATGTCTTGACATAATGTGTTACACTTGTAACTGAATGCAATGCATGAACATAACGTGCAAATGCAACTGTATTGATATCGGACCTCCACGTCCTCTCTCAGATGTAGTTTTGTCTGTCCATGTTCAATCCATTTGTGTACAGTTGTAAAAGGAGAATAAGAAATGTAGACAAGGGGTCGTAAAACTGAAAAAAAGAAAGGCGAGAAGAGGGACAGAGAGAGTAGGTCAAGACATGGTAAAGAGAGGAAGGGTGAAGTGGTGGTCCCTGAAAGTGACAACATTGAGTTTCAATTTTTCTTCTGTTTAAAATGTAAGTAGTACCTTTTCTTTATGTTTTAAATTAATATAAATAAACAACGCCTATATAATGGTCCAGCAAAAACAAAAATTTAATTCTTTAAAAACGTTTTCGACCAATTTTAGCGGCCTTCATCAGTTATCCACTAATAAAAGAACAAAGAATTCGAACTTACGTATTANCCACATGCACATTCTAGAACTAGCCGATTTGGTTTGTCATTCATCATTTTTCCTTTTTGAAGAGAAGACATATCTTCAAGGAAGGGGCGTCCCTATGGGCAGCCCCATGTCGGCTGTCCTATGTGAATTAGTGTTACGGCAGCTTGAAAGAACTATCCTACCCATATTTAGAAACGATATAGTAATATATTCCAGATATGTCGATGACATTTTCATATTATGGAGGAATGATGGCAACACACAGAATTTTATAGACATGGTCAACAATAACCCCTATGGGTTAACTTTGGATTTAGACCAGGAAAGCGAGAAGAATGTCAATTTCCTGGATATATCTATCACTTGTAAAGAAGGCGAAGTATGGACAAGCGTATATCGCAAACCGGTTTATCAACCTATTATCATACCAAAAAATTCTACGGATACTAAGCACATTAAATATGCGGCGTTTAGATCATGGATTAAAAGAGCATACACCCACTGCACGAGTTTATATGATACGTATGAAAAACTAGATTACATACAAAAAGCAGCGGCGCAACAGGGATACCACAGAAGAGAGATTGAGGCACTTATTAAAAAGTTACAGAAACATAACCAACAACCTCCCGAAACGGATAAAAGAAAAAATGTGATACTTAATTATTTTCCGTTTCTAAACAAGATAATTAGAAAAGTTGCCTACAAAAATAATCTGGGAATGATAAGAGGAAAGATAATCGCAATAGCTTGACGGGGGTATATTCCATACCTATAAAGGATAATCGGTTCAATTCCGACCTCGTGTATGTTGGGGCAACGATGCGGGGCTTAAAACAAAGGATAAAGGAGCATAAACATTCTGTGAGTAGGAGCATCGATAGTACTGTGCTAGCGGCATTTGCCAAACAACAGGATGTAACCGTATACTGGGATAGTGCAGCAATCATCAGGGCCACAAGATCTATGCAAGCAGTGAGGCATCTTGAAAAAATAGAAATACATAAAGCACATATAGCCACGGGATGTATTAATCACAGAGATGCAGAGGGATTAGCCTCTGCTTGGAAGTCATTTTATAATAACAAAAGTTGATATAAGTACCGGCAATGACGGCACTATTAATTATTTAAATTTATTTGTTCGCTTTGGTATTTTATGCTTTGTAGTATGAATAATCTACAAGAGGTTTTTCTCCGTTTTTCCGCGCAAGGCAAGTTTAATTTTTATTTAATTTTGTAATACGTAAGTTCGAATTCTTTGTTCTTTTATTAGTGGATAACTGATGAAGGCCGCTAAAATTGGTCGAAAACGTTTTTAAAGAATTAAATTTTTGTTTTTGCTGGACCATTATATAGGCGTTGTTTATTTATATTGATATAAGTTAGTTCCAGTAAGATTTTTTGATTAGTTTTAAATTAAATTGTGGCTTTTCTTACCTATTTAAACATAGTATGTATTTCACACCTCCTCTTGCCACTTAGACTATGTCTACAACAAGAAGTTGATCGCGACACATTTTTAAGATAAAAAGTAGATCTTATGTACACAAAAGTTGGCCACTCCTGATGTACAGCAACAGGTAAGATTCAAGCTGTGAATGAGGAGTTTTACACCACTGCAGAATTGTTGACACTTTTTGTAATATGGTGGACCTTCATTATAGCGCTGCTCGCTATACCAAGCACTTAGTTATAGCGCGAGCGATGTTTGTGATGCGATAAGCTCAAACACGTTTATACAGGTCCGTATGGCGTTAGTGAGTAGCGCATTTTATCATTACTGTGTATTGAGTAATTGTGTATGTATTGAGTTCCTGCATGTATTTTGAATAGTGTTTAATTATTGTATGATGAGTACAAATGATGAGTAAAAGAAAAGCTTACAGTGTGAAAGAAAACCTTGACATTATTGTTAAAGTAGAGTGGAGTTTCGAAAGCAAACATAAGAAGAGAATATGGAATACCTGAAGGAACTGTAAGGGGTCGGATGGCAGAGGAGGCAAAACTGAAATCATTTGTTGATAAGCTTGACCAAGATGCTGGGCTTACTCATACTCGAAAAAAGACAAGACTTGGAAAAAATCAAAATGTTGACAATTGCCTCTATGCATGGTTTATGCAAAAAAGAAGTGAAGATATTCCCATATCTGAAACTGTTTTAAAGTTGCAGGCTGAAAAATTCCATGTAAGCTTAAAAGCAGAAGATTTTAAGGTTTCTGACAATTGGTTGTAGCATTGGCAAAAACAACATGGTATCTTCCAAATTTCCATTTCTGGTGAAGCAAAGTCTAGTGATATTGATGGCGCTGCAGAATTTTCCAAACAGTTCACAATTTCCATTAAGAAAGAAGGGTATACTGATTGTAAAGTACTAAATTATTTTTACACCTTTTACAACGATTATTGACATGAACTGTATGCCAGAAATAGCTGTTACCTAATGGGTACTTTACACAGATTTGTGTTAATGTGCCAGGCCTGGATTTTAAGCGTGCACCAAAATAAATAATTACCCAAGTTAGTCAAAAACAATCCAATATTTAATAATAAGTCTAGTAATAACTATGTACAAAATTTAGTAACAATCAAACAACAATTTATTCAAAGAAAATCAACAATAAGAATCAACCCGACAAAAATCAAAATCTATTTGCTAACTTAAATCTATTCCCCTTTGGAATTTGACAAAAAAATTCAAAGACTTAACCTATGTACAACAAGTCTTATGAACTAAGGTCCTAACCATCACCTCAATATACTAGGAACCTTTTTCCTCAACTCTCAAGACTTTCTCTAATCTTCGATCCACAAATCGAATAACTTCTAATTGCCTTGGAACACCTTTATTGCTATCGGACACCTCTCGTTTGCTGCTACGAAGCTCACCACGCTTGTTGCTAACAGCAGCTCACCTCAGTCATCTTCACTTGAGGTACGGGATTTATACTATGAGGTGATGTCACAATTCTGACTGAGTTCACTCCCCTCATTTACATACTTATCTCTAACAGTCAACTTTTCCTTTCTGCCAGGCAGCCTATTTCCCAACAATACTCGCTAACCTTTTACATTATTCTTTTTGATAATTTTCAGGATGTTTTATTTGTTAAGGTTTAGCAAGTTCCTGAGTTGTGCTTGTGGGGTCTTCCCCCCTCTTCTCAGTGCGGACTTACTATTTTTTCTGCTCGGGAGTGCAAGTGTGCACGAGTTTTTTTCTATGGCGCTTTTTCTCGTTGGTGAGTTGGTTTTCTTTCTTCTGTTTTAAGTTTCTAAGGAGAGTGGTGAGGAAACCTTTGTCCTAATAAAACATAAGCCCCAAACAAAAATAAAATAAAAATAAAAAATAACTAAAAATAACACTTGGACTTGGTTCCTTACATGATGCACAAGTTTATAACTGTGATGAGACTGCATTATATTACAGAATGTTGCCTTAGATCTAAAAAGTAACCCACAATAGGCAGGATTAAAACTAAGCAGGGAAATGATAACAGCTTTATTTTGTGTAAATAAAGCTGGTAATCACAAGTTGTGCCACTCATTATAGGTAAAAGTCAAAACCCATGATGTTTCAAGTCAATCAATATAAAATATCTGCCAGTTGTTTACAAAAACAGCATAAATGCATGGATGACTTCTAACATATTTCATGACTGGTTTCACAATTCCTTTGTTCCCTCTGTGCAAAAATTTCTGAGAGAATTGAGTCTAGATCCAAAAGCTTTGCTTCTCTTAGATAATTGCCCAGCTCTTCCACTGGCTGATAACATTGTATTTGATGATGGTAAAATAAAAGTAATGTTATCTTCCAAAAATACTACTACTATTATACAAACCTTAGATCAAAGCATTTTTAGTGCTTTCAAAACAAATTACTAAAGAGAAATGATGAAGTCATTATTAGCATCAGACATTGACGTCAACATATTTTTAAAAAAATTATCTCAAAGACGTGTCCTACAGTATTGGACTTGCCTGGCAGGCAATCACATCAGAGACAATTAGAAACTGTTGGAAAAAATTAAATAAATTTAATAATCAAGTTGATCTTGATCAAACCACAACACATTCAGATTCAGCTTCAGCTTCAGATAATATCTTCACTGAAGCTGAAATTTCTCATATTTGGGAAATATTGAATGAGCCAGAAATAACTAATGATTCTTTGACTAATTGCTTAGATGTGGACGCTAGAGAAGATATTTGTCAGAATATGACTGATGAAATGATTATCAAATTCATTTGCAGTCACGAAGATTGTCAAGAAGAAACAGATGATGATGAAGAAAGTGCCAGTGGGATAGCTGATACACCACCAACAACCAAAGAAGCAATAACAGCCATGGAAACTGTTATAAAATGGGCTGAATCACAAGAAAATATTAACAGTGTCAGATTGTTGCAATTAGCATCTTTCAAAAGGGAAATGATACAGAAGTTATCAAAAAGCAAAAAGACAAAAATTACTCACTTTTTTAAGTGATGTTTTGTAATTGAAATGATGTCAAATACATAGATTTTAGTCAAGTTACAGATTGTGTTTGTTTTTACATACAGTACTGTATTTTCAAGTGTACCTTATGAATGTAAATAAAATAATGCATACCTCGTATACAGTATGTACTTATTAAGATGTATAACTATGTTATGTGAATTTTAATAAAACACAATAAATCAATTGGTTTTTTTTATTAAAATACATAATATGTATGTAATTGATTGGATGTTTCAGTATATAGCTCAAATCGTTCTGAGTAAATTTATTGTGTCGCCACCAACCGCTTGGTATAACGCGGTTGTTGTTTCCCCTGACATGTGTGTTATATGTCCACTGTATTTGTCTCTGAAGGTCAAGTTTTTTACTTGTATCAGTCTACTGTTTGTTCTACATGCTTTGAATGTAGATGTGCACCTTTGCGCTTGCTATCACTCACACCTCAGTGCCCGGGTGTGGGTGAGTCCTTACATCCTCCTAAAACTATATAACATCAAGTACTCTACAAACAGTCAAGTAAGCTACTCGAAGCTGGCACAGTTGTGTGGGCTAAATTGTTAAACCTGGTAATCTTTTGTGATAGTCTTCTGGCATCCCATTAATTAATTTAACCGAAAAGTACCGATTTTATTTCCATTTTAACAGTTTTCTGCAGGTTATATGTCACTGTAGATTATCTGAATGAAATTACAGTAGTAGTAATTATGAAATTATAAATGACAATTGTAAATAAATATACTTTTTCTTAAAATTTCCTTAAATTTGCTAATATAGCAAAAATTGTTTTCAAAACAGTATATTGATTATTGAACTTGGGAAGATCTAGAGAGAGTTTGGAGTGCTGCACTTACATTTGCTTTAATTTTATTTATATTTAAAATAACTATATTAATGAAATGCAGAAAATTTAGAAAATTTCATTTTTATGGAACTTATTTATAATTAAATTTTTAAAAGTAGATTTCTGTAAACTGTTACTTTTAAAAAACTTAAAAATATACCTCAACAGTTTTATTCATTTCAAAGATTAGAATCTTTGCATATTTATAAAATATAGTTTGCATACTGACATAGTTTAATCTCTAATTTATATTTACAATTTATCAATATAATTAAATTGTATATAATAATTTTTAGATGATGTTTTCCTTGTAATTGTGAATTAACAGGCTCTGATTCTTATGCAGTGTAGTAAAATTATTATTTTAATTTTTATTTATCTATATCTATACTTCTATTATAAAGAGGTAAAGTTTGTAAATTTGGATGTACGAGGTAATCTCCGAAACTTCTCATCTGATTTAAAAAATTCTTTCACCAATATTTAGAATGGAACTTTGGGATGGACATAGGCTGTATATTATTCTGTTAAACATTCATATAAATTAAAAGATATCATCTAGGATTAAGGCTTTTATGTCCAACAGATGGCGCTAACTCTGCTAGTACGACGACTTAAGTTTGCTTTTCTGTGTGGATGAACTAAAGCAGATCATCATCTATCTATCTATATAAACAAAAATGTAATGTTTGTTTGTTTCTACCGATTCCTTTGAAATTTTGACACAACATTGCATTTGAATATGCATGTGTTTTTATATAATATACATGTATATTAAGGCTTACCATGAAGAACTCTGCTTCTATTTATACTGTTTTAGATGCGGTGTTTTGCATTTTTGATTGCATTTTAATAGAGTACGTCAACAGAATATACACTAAGAAGGGATTTTTCAAAAAAGTTATACATCAAATCTTCTTACGCGTATACTGGAGAATGTATAAATTAACACTCCTAAACCTTATAACTCCAGTAATAAACATTTAATAGCAAACTAACGTTTTCAACCATACATTCGGTCTTCTTCAGGTTTAAAAACCAGTCTGCGGACCCATACTCTTATAAGATCGCGGCTTTCCGTGCCCTAATAAAACGGGCTTTCACACACCATACTAAAGCTGAAGACACTGAGAAGGAGTTAGTATGAATCCAGAACATAGCATTACAACACGGATATAGCAGGAGCCTAGTAAACAACCTTTCCAGCGCATACTCCTCTCGAATGGCCGCAAGCTACACTTCTATCACACGGGTAGCGACCCACGGAACGCAAAACATAGGTAGCATACAGCCTTGTGTGGTGGTTGAGTACAACCACCACCTCAACTCCATTTATAGGGAGATTGCCTCCCATACTAATACTAAAATTACATACAAGAGGCCAAGCACGATATATGGACTACTCCGCAGTGGCAAAGACAAGATAAATAGAAAGCAAGCACTGGGTGTTTACATGGTCCCTCTCTGGGATGACAGGTTTCAAAGGGAATTAGTATATATTGGGTCTACAAAGCGCTCATTGAATAAAAGATTGAAGGAGCATGATTATGATATCGTTAATAAAAGGCACACCACCGCCCTGTCAACATTTGCGACTGAACCAGGCATAAGAGCTGACCTACACGAGGCCAAACTGATTAAACTGTCTCACTGTGTAAAACACCTACGAAACCTTGAGGCACTTGAAATTTACAAGGCCTGGTTACGCACCAATTGCATTAACTCTAAGGATGCTAGTAATTTGTCACACGCTTGGAAATACTGCTATGAAGGATCAGGCAATGACCACAATAGTGGTTAGAAGCCACACCCCTATGTCACTATAGGAGCGTATGTAGCACGTTTATGTCATTATATGTAAGTCAACGTATGTAGCACGTATATGTCATTATAGGAACGTATTTTCACATTTAACATGTCATTGACATGGCAATGCACATGCTTAACTTTTTATTCTTTTAAATTATGTTGGTAAAGTTCCATTTTTTGAAAATAATTTCAGAAGTTTTGTTCTATGCATTCACATGTTCGAATATAACTGGTTTTTAAACCTGAAGAAGACCGAATGTACAGTTGAAAACGTCAGTTTGCTATTAAATGTTTATTACTGGAGTTATAAGGTTTAGGAGTGTTAAAGTTATACATTTACAATAGATACATTTTGAGCCACAACAACGTGTTGCAGTGTCTGCTAGTATTTATATATATATAGCTGTATTAAATAAAATCTATATATATATATTTTTTATTTAATACAGCTATATATAAATAAAAATAAAAATTATAATAATAATTTTATGTATAT
>NW_019385262.1:267753-288397 GCF_000671375.1 Centruroides sculpturatus
CATATATATATATATATATATATATATAAATTATATAAATGTATATATAATATATACATATATACAGTATATAATAAATTGATGTTTGATGTTTTAAAATTTTAGAAGCCTTTGATGTTACATGGTCATGAAAGAGCAATAACACAGATCAAGTATAATCGAGAAGGAGACTTATTATTTTCATGTTCCAAAGATATAATTCCAAATGCATGGTATTCAATTAATGGCGAAAGACTTGGATCGTTCAATGGACACACTGGAGCTATTTGGTGCATTGATGTCAATTGTATCCTTTTATTTATTTAAGTTTATAAATTTAATGTGATAGCTATTTCAATGTTGTTTCAATAATTAGAAAAATTTTATTATGCATTTGGCTTTAATATAACTATCAGACTTAAAGCTGCTTATATATTTACATTAGTTTTGATTATTTTTCAACATAATCTCCAGCTAAATTGAGACTCCTGTAGCAATTAACGGGCTTCTGTATTCTGTCTTCATAGAATTCTGACACCCATGATTGAAGCCACATTAATGCTGGACTGCAACTCTGTCATTGTGAAAGCATCGCAATGCAAGACATGTCTTTGTGTACTTGAAAAGTTTGTAATTGTTAGGCACTGAATCCTGACTATACAGAGAGTGATCAAACAGTTCTCATGATGTGATTGAAGCTTCTTGTCCTAATGACTATTGAACTTAAATCACACAATTTGATAAATTTAGGGACTAATCACACAGGAATGTATCTATAAGAGTGTGGCAAAATTAATCACATAGAGTTGTCATTGCAGAATGCATTTTGGGTCAAGATCCCTCTTTGGCTGCCTACAATCTTTTAAAACACTTGTTCTAAGTAAAGCCACAAGGAAAATAAATAATTTTAGTATAATATTTAAAACATGAAAAAGTAATGTAGAATGTCTTATCCCGAGTATTAAATGTAAGATTTAAAAAAAAAAATCTGAATGATATAATATCACACCACATACAGATTGTTTATTGAAATGTACTCTAAAACCATTTAAAAAATACAAATTTAACGATACAATACAGTGCTGCTGCCAGCTAAAACACGATTGAAACAGATTGTTTATTGAAATGTACTCTAAAACCATTTAAAAAATACAAATTTAACGATACAATACAGTGCTGTGCGTGTTTTAGCTGCCAGCTAAAACACGCACACCAGCAAAAATAATATTGGAGTAGTCCAAGACATAGCCAAATATTGCAGTGCCACAGCACTAGCGGAAATTTGAATTTGCCAACTGGATCACTTTCGGTTAATCGATGTTTTGGTTGATCGGTATTTGGATAATCGATGCTCTATTGTAATTTGGTTAAACAATCTCTTAATGGTAATTACATTACATTTTGTTTTAACCTGAAGACTACATCAATGCAATGTTGAAAGTGCTTGTTTTTATTATTGTTAAGGTGGTTATTTTATTATCAAAGAAGTGCTAATTTCAACATTATTAAAGAATTTTAATGCCAAAAGACAGTTTTATTTATTTGATGAACAATTACCGGCGTAAACTGTCTATTTTTGTTTATTGACACCATTATTTAAAATAATTTACATTATGCAAACTGTCAAAAATTGTTGACTAATTTATCTAATGTAGGATAATTGTAATGCAAGGAATTTCCCAAATTAGGAAACATCTTAGTCTTGGCATTGTAAGATAGAAACACACATTCAAATAGATTATGCCTTTTTTGTCTTTACACAGATGCTCCCCAACTTAGGAATAGGTTAGGTTCCTGGGCTTTTGTCATAAGTCGAAAACTAAGCTGAAAAGTTCATTTGTACACAGAATAACCATTTATTGTTAGTGTTTAATCATTTAATGTATTTAGAATACATTAAATTCATTAGCTAAATACCAACCGAATGCTGAATATCTATCGGGCTAGTATAAGGCTAATTACTAAATGAATTACGTGACCAATTTGGCTCTAGAGGTAAGCGTTAGGTGCCATCTCTTATTAACATTAATAATTATAAATAAATTAATTTAAATAATTTAGAACCGCTGGGAGAAAAAGTTGGCCTGAAGCGGGACTCGAACCCACAACTCCTGCTTACCATGCAGATGCGTTGCCAGTTACGCTATCCAGATTTCCAGTCCGATCTCCTCTTCCAGCGTATAGAAGCTAACTATATAACCATCGACGGTCATTACAATGCCGGCTGAGGACACATCCAGTGCCCACGTCCTATAAGGCAATCAACCGGCCATCGCAAGCCCCGGCAAGGCATAATATATACAAACATTGCTAAACCCGATATATAATATAGCTAAATACCAACTGAATGCCAAATATCTATCGGGCTAGTATAAGGCTAATTATTTTCTCTCCCAGAGGTTCTGAATTATTTAAATTAATTAATTTATTTATAATTATTAATGTTAATAAGAGATGGCACCTAACGCTTACCTCTAGAGCCAAATTGGTCACGTAATTCATTTAGTAATTAGCCTTATACTAGCCCGATAGATATTCGGCATTCAGTTGGTATTTACCTTGTTATAATGTTTCATGGTAAATATAAAAGCTTCGGCTTGAAGAGGATTTCTTTGGAAGTGAAATTCACTGCGAAAATGGGTCTTTTGCCTTCCGGATGTATTTGTGAGAAGNGCTGCCAGCTAAAACACGCACACCAGCAAAAATAATATTGGAGTAGTCCAAGACATAGCCAAATATTGCAGTGCCACAGCACTAGCGGAAGTTTGAATTTGCCAACTGGATCACTTTCGGTTAATCGATGTTTTGGTTGATCGGTATTTGGATAATCGATGCTCTATTGTAATTTGGTTAAACAATCTCTTAATGGTAATTACATTACATTTTGTTTTAACCTGAAGACTACATCAATGCAATGTTGAAAGTGCTTGTTTTTATTATTGTTAAGGTGGTTATTTTATTATCAAAGAAGTGCTAATTTCAACATTATTAAAGAATTTTAATGCCAAAAGACAGTTTTATTTATTTGATGAACAATTATTGGCGTAAACTGTCTATTTTTGTTTATTGACACCATTATTTAAAATAATTTACATTATGCAAACTGTCAAAAATTGTTGACTAATTTATCTAATGTAGGATAATTGTAATGCAAGGAATTTCCCAAATTAGGAAACATCTTAGTCTTGGCATTGTAAGATAGAAACACACATTCAAATAGATTATGCCTTTTTTGTCTTTACACAGATGCTCCCCAACTTAGGAATAGGTTAGGTTCCTGGGCTTTTGTCATAAGTCGAAAACTAAGCTGAAAAGTTCATTTGTACACAGAATAACCATTTATTGTTAGTGTTTAAT
Organism: Centruroides sculpturatus; assembly: GCF_000671375.1. Taxonomy (NCBI): domain Eukaryota; kingdom Metazoa; phylum Arthropoda; class Arachnida; order Scorpiones; family Buthidae; genus Centruroides; species Centruroides sculpturatus. The sequence goes on from NW_019385262.1 coordinate 271,090, forward strand.
CATTTAATGTATTTAGAATACATTAAATTCATTAGCTAAATACCAACCGAATGCTGAATATCTATCGGGCTAGTATAAGGCTAATTACTAAATGAATTACGTGACCAATTTGGCTCTAGAGGTAAGCGTTAGGTGCCATCTCTTATTAACATTAATAATTATAAATAAATTAATTTAAATAATTTAGAACCGCTGGGAGAAAAAGTTGGCCTGAAGCGGGACTCGAACCCACAACTCCTGCTTACCATGCAGATGCGTTGCCAGTTACGCTATCCAGATTTCCAGTCCGATCTCCTCTTCCAGCGTATAGAAGCTAACTATATAACCATCGACGGTCATTACAATGCCGGCTGAGGACACATCCAGTGCCCACGTCCTATAAGGCAATCAACCGGCCATCGCAAGCCCCGGCAAGGCATAATATATACAAACATTGCTAAACCCGATATATAATATAGCTAAATACCAACCGAATGCCAAATATCTATCGGGCTAGTATAAGGCTAATTATTTTCTCTCCCAGAGGTTCTGAATTATTTAAATTAATTAATTTATTTATAATTATTAATGTTAATAAGAGATGGCACCTAACGCTTACCTCTAGAGCCAAATTGGTCACGTAATTCATTTAGTAATTAGCCTTATACTAGCCCGATAGATATTCGGCTATATTATGTATCGGGTTTAGCGATGTTTGTATTAAATTCATTTACACACTTGCTACTGCTTACTAGTGGGTATTTCAAACACAGTTTATTCACCTAATGCACTTAGTTTTATAAAGTCCAGTTTAGTTTCCATGGTGAAAGAGCAACAATTTTTGCATTTATCTCCACTAGATTTACTGTTATGTTTTGGGTGCAATTTTTAAGCACTAGTCATAAAAGTTTATAAAAATTGTAGACAATAGCAAAAAATGCAGTTACTCCAATGTCATTGACTTGAGTGCTACTTTATGAATTACAATGGATGATACATAATAGAAATAAGCAACATTAATTATTTATTAAAAATTTATTATTTCTGCCAAAGAGTAACTTCAATGCCACCCCATGAGCAGTAAGAGAACTTCAGAATCAACGCAAAATTAAAAGTTTAGATGTATGGTTAAATTGCTCGTAAATCTGAAAGTTCATAAGTTGAACATTCTTAAATAGAGGAGTTNCCCCAGTAAAAACCATACAATAGGTATAGTAAAACCAATGTTAGTATTAAAACCATGTTAATATTAATAAATTAGAGCTGTCTGTTGATAAGACAGTGGCGATTTTATTGAAAGGTAGTATGAGCAAGGAAAGGCCGCTAAGAGTCAGGCTTGGTAATAAGGTTATAAAGTTTGCCAACTTTGTTAAATATCTTGGTATTCATATTCATATTGGGGCCAGTATGAGTATTATGCTACATGTCACGTCTGTCACAGATCGGTGTATTAAGGTGTTTGGTATGTTGAAGCAAAGCATTAGGAAAGAATGGGGCTCCAGTTTCACGACTCTTTTGGTTTTATATAAAGGTTTATTTTTAAATAGTTTATTATATGGTATTTTAGCATGGCGGGACCTCCTTAAAGGGTACCATAAGGTTAAATTAGAAAGGGCCCAAAGGAGTGTTTTATTGGTTTTAAGTAAAGAGTATAATACGGTTTCTACTATGGCCCTCCAGGTGATTGGAGGCATCCTACCTATAGATTTAGAGGTAGAATATATTTATTATAGTACCCTTATAAATAGGCGCACGGTTTTTAATTTGGTGGTCTGGTGTACGACGGCACTGCATCTGGTATAAATAATATTAAGCAAGAGGTGTTAAAAGTCTTATGTGATATGTAGCAAGACCGGTGGAATAAGTCTGATAAGGGGAGGATAACCTATGGATTCTTTCCTAATATTAATAATAGGATTAAAGCTAAGTGGGTGGAGCCTAATTATTGGTCCACGCAGATACTAAGTGGACATGGTGATTTTAATAGTAAATTAAGGTCATTCCACCTGGTTGAGGATGACCATTGTGAATGCGGTGCTGTCAACACCCTCCAGCATTTTATGATTGGCTGTAGGATATTTAATAATGATATTGGGGAGCTATTGGGTATTCTTAATATAGACTCCTCTTTTAATATTGATTTTAATGAGGTCTGCACCAACTTGGTGGCCACTGAGTTGAGGTATAATGGTGCATATAAGGTTTTAATGGGTATGCTTAAAAAGCACATGGTTTTAAGGGTTGGTGTATGACCTAGGTTTTTATTTATATTGGTTTTATGGTGCATTTATTTATATTGTATTTATGGTTTAAGGGATGTATTGTATTTATATTGATGTACAGTCCCTAGATATTTTAACTCCCTTGGTACCCACCAATTTTTAGTTTTAATGTAATTAAACATAAAAAATACTTAAAACTGAAAAAAAAACAAAAGAAATGTATTAATTTTGAAGAGAAAGCTTCAAAGTTTAACTTCCATTGTCTCGCCTTTCTGCGAAATCTGATGCCGATGAGTAATTGTGCTTACAGCTGGATGACCCTGAGAACAGCTGGTATTGTCTTTCGTGGAACATTCTCATAAAAGTCTCAGGAGGAGAAGGATTTAAAGTAGGATGAATACTAGTTGGCTGTATATTTCTAAACATTTCTCAAAAATTACATTTTTTTATTGCAATTTCCGACCCCCAGACTTAATTAAACATATATATAATATAATACATTAATTAAAAAAATTAAAAAAACTATTGGAGGTCATTTTTGACATCAGAAACTAGCTTTAAATAACTTTACCGAAGTTATTTAAAGCTATGAATGAAATTTGATAAAAATTTCCATTAAAAAACAATTAAGCGTTAATCGTGCGTCATTAAAGGTAGATTAAAATCGCGATAAAATTTTTTCGCGCGGGAAAAAATTTTTGAAAAAAAATTTGGAGACTTAATTAATTAATTAATTAATTATATTGANAAACAAATTAGACGCCAACACACACGCGCGCGCGTATTTTTCTCCTTTATTGACTTTTTTGAGGGGTTCAAGAGGTCTCAAAATATCCAAAAATCCAAAAAAAAATTTGGAGGGTCCAAACTATGGTTTGTTTTGTAATGCTATGTAACCTGCCTGAGTTAACTTTGGATAAGGGCTTAAGGGCCACTAGCCAATTCTGAAGCATCATCACCCATTTTTCCCCTAAGGACTCCAGCTCATTCCTCGATTTATCAGATATTACTAAAACCAAATCATCTGCGTAAGCAATATACTCTACGCTATATTTATTAAAGATCCTTAGGACACCATCAAAAACCAAGTTCCAGAGGACAGGCCCTAAGACCGACCCCTGAGGACAGCCCCTATTTAGCTTCTTTACCACTGTTAGATTGGCTTCCTCGTATACCACCTCTCTATAAGACAAATAGTCTTTAATAAGTTTATATATATCATTAGGACATTGCCTATACCTTAACTCATTCATAATTGAGGGCCACCATAGGTGATCAAAAGCACCTTTAATATCAAAGAAAATACCTAAATTGTATTTGCTACAAGACTTATCAACCAAGTCGCAGAGACGCATAAGTGCATCCTCTGTCGAACACCCTTTCTTAAAACCATATTGATACTTATTATTATACTCCTTAATTACAGACTCTAGTCTGTTTTTAATAATACTCTCAAAGACCTTTCCCAACAAAGGAATTAAGCATATTGGCCTATACGACCTCAGATTAGTCTTATCCTTATTACCACCTTTATAAATTATAACAACCTTCCTCTGTTTCCAACAATTTGGGAAGACAACATACACTAAGCATGCCTGATATAGGCACCTCATATGAGGCTTTAATAAACCATAACCTTCTTTTAATACCTCATACATAATACCATTGGTCCCGGGGGCCTTCCTCCCCTGAGAGGCCTTAGTGGCTATGTCAACATCATTATCAGTTATATCCTCAACATGCCCATTACCATTATACTCATGCACCATTACCCTCTGTACACTATGTATACTACTATCCTCCTGCTCATTATCGTTTGGAAACAGGGAACCCAATAAAAACTTAACCACCTCAATCCAGTTGTATAGCTCCCTATTACCACACCTCATATTTACCAATACCTGATTAGTCTTGAGCTTATTCATTAATACCTTATAGGGGATGCCCCAGGGGTCACCTTTAGTTTCAGCATTCACATACCTTTTCCAGCTCTCCTCTCTTATAGCTTTCAACCTATCTTTATAGATCTTTCTCCTTGCTATATAAATATCTTTTAAACCATTTCGTCTTTCCAGATCGGAGCACCTTTGAAATGCCCTCCTACATTTATTCACCTGCCTTTTTAGGTTATCTAACTCATTACACCACCAATTAGGAGCTCTGTGCTTCCTTTCAACCTTAGGGATAGCACTAACCATAGCATCTTAATACTACACCGTATATGGGTGCGGTACCTAATAACCTCGTACTTGTCCTCTATAATTTCAAAATTTTTTAAAGATAAATTTTGCCCCAGTTTTTGCCGAAACTTATGCCAATTCGCACAATGAAAGCCAAAAGAGCACCACTGAGGATCAAGCACCTTACCTACATTGTACTCATAAATAATTAAACCATGCTCACTAGTGGTTTCATGCACCATAGACCAATTTTCAATTACCACACCATGTGTAGTGAGGGTCAAATCAATATAAGAATTACCCCTACTAGATATAAACATAAGACCTGCCTCTGGATCATTAACACAGACCAAGTCCCATTTCAGAATTGTCTCTAATAAGAGATTACCCCCTATCATCAGTAGTCTCACTGCCCCATAGAGTAGCCTTAGCATTACCATCCATACTTATAATAATAATCTCACCATGCAGCTTCCCCAGGATACAGTCTAATTCTCTTACACTATTGTTAATGTCACCACTAGGTGGACAATATAAACTCACCAAATACACTAAAATATAAATTTTCGTCTATAATATCGTATCTTCTATTACCAGGACTTATTATACTGGCATTACAGAAAATATTACAAAGTTTACAGAAAAACATTTTTTATTTTACTTATATACCTGGACACATACATAGTTTTGCGTTTCAGACACTCTTGTCCCTCCTTAGCAGGTATTTTTGTATATTCTATAACAATAAAATAAGTATTTAAAATTACATTTAAATTTACCGACAAAAAGTTTAATAAAATTCTTAATAAAAAGTCTTACAATTTGATGGTTTTCATTTATTTTTACCACAGCTGGATATTCAAATTTGACCGACAATAACAGTATTACTATAATCTTAAACCTGTATTAAATAGATTATATTAACATTATTTCAGTTTTTTAAATTTATTTACTATTGTTACAACTTACATTTGTTCTAGATCCGTTTGCCTTACACCTCATTTCTACTTTTTTCGATTGTTCTTTTTATCAGTTAGATACACCCCTTTTTCTATGAATCTTAGCCATGATTGGTGCATTTCTCTACCAGTATTACTGTTTATTCTCTTATTTTGTCTTATTATATTAATATGTTTATAATTATTCTTTTCTTTTTTCTTTTATTTTAACTGAATTCAATACTATTTCACAACCTGTGGTATTACAATGCTCCGCTACTACTGAATTTGCATAATTTCTCTTGATTGCTCTGATGTGTTCATTTATTCTTATTTTTAATTTTCTTTTTGTTTCTCCTATATATATTTTTTCTGGTTTACAACTACAATTAAATGAATATACAACTCCTTTTTCTTCTAATATATCATAATTTCCTTCATTTCTATAACATAAATGATTTTTTTGTTGTATTTACTTTTTCTGGTATTATATTAATTGTATTGTTTAATATTTTCTTAATTCTTTCAAATATCTTAGGGATATACCTTATTTTAACGAAACCTTTCTCTTTATCTATTAATCTTAATTTTTTATCTTTTTTCCAATTTTTTTATCCATTTATTCAGTAGGCTTTTTAGATAATCATTTAACATAAACATTTTTATTATTTCTTCTTCTTCTTCTTTCTCTTGAGTTTTAATTTCACTAGTTTGTTGTCTAATTTTATTTATATACATTTTAAATATATTATATTTCATACTTATTGGTGTAACTGATTTATAATTAATTGTTTTTGGTATTTGTATAGGTTTCACATATTTTTTATAAATTAATTGATCTTCTTTTCTCTCTATAGTTATATCTAGATAATTAATACTATTTTGTTTTTCTATTTCTATTTCAAATTTAATATTTTCTTTTATATCATTAGCTTCCTTTATAATTATTTGTTCATTTGTTTTTCTTGTATCATATATTATAATACAGTCATCTACATACCTGTTATAAAATTCTATGCCTTCTATGTCTTTAATTTTTTCATCTATTTGTATCATTAATATTTCAGCCAATCTTGGGCCTATGCAAGTACCCATAGGTATTCCATTATCCTGGGTATAGAATTTATTTCCAAACTGAAAATAGTTATTTTTAATTATAATTAAACATAATTTAATTATCCAACTAGGTGTTTTGATTCTTAATAATGAATTTTCTATATCTTCTATTGTGATACTAGGATACATATTTACTATATCAAGAGATATTAATTTCATATATTTATTAATTGTAACATTTTTTAATCTTGTTAACAATTCATCTACATTTTTAATACTATAATTAGATATTTCTAATAGGTTTAGTTTATCTTTTAAAAATTTTTCTAGATTATAATATAAATAATTTCTAATATCTATTAATGGTCTATATTTTAAAGGATTTTTATGTGTTTTTACCCTTATGTTAAATTTTGGTGTTCTATTAAATAATAGAATAAATAGTAATACTGGTAGAGAAATGCACCAATCATGGCTAAGATTCATAGAAAAAGGGGTGTATCTAACTGATAAAAAGAACAATCGAAAAAAGTAGAAATGAGGTGTAAGGCAAACGGATCTAGAACAAATGTAAGTTGTAACAATAGTAAATAAATTTAAAAAACTGAAATAATGTTAATATAATCTATTTAATACAGGTTTAAGATTATAGTAATACTGTTATTGTCGGTCAAATTTGAATATCCAGCTGTGGTAAAAATAAATGAAAACCTTCAAATTGTAAGACTTTTTATTAAGAATTTTATTAAACTTTTTGTCGGTAAATTTAAATGTAATTTTAAATACTTATTTTATTGTTATAGAATATACAAAAATACCTGCTGAGGAGGGACAAGAGTGTCTGAAACGCAAAACTATGTATGTGTCCAGGTATATTAAGTAAAATAAAAAATGTTTTTCTGTAAACTTTGTAATATTTTCTGTAATGCCAGTATAATAAGTCCTGGTAATAGAAGATACAATATTATAGACGAAAATTTATATTTTAGTAAGAATAAAGGACATTGAGGCATTTTAATTCACCAAATACACCTTCATACTATCTCCCATGACCTGTGCTACTGCACAAGCTGGGGATGAGAGGTCTTGTATATCCAAAACTGCCCACTTTGTGTTATAAATAATAACAGCAGCCCAGGGTTGCATCTGGGCGCACTGGAAGTGGATGGTCTTAACCTTAATTTCAAACCCAAGCACCTTACCTGGAGCTGCATATGGTTCTTGAACCAGGGATATATCGACCCCATATTGAGTCACCACTTTACTAAGCTCTCCTGGGACAGGTCGACTCCAATCCATATTTATTTGAGCCATTTTTATAATAATATTTTTAAGACTACTGTCCATAATCAATTTTAGATAGATACCTTTCCAAGTATGGACCATCTTATATGAGAGAGAATCCTTGTCCCTTAATTTGTGTTTATGGGGTTTCCACATTTGCTTGCATGTTATACATGCTTTCTCTGACACCTCTGTTTTGCAATCCGGACCCTTATGTCCAGACTTACCACACATACTGCAGATTAAATCTGCTGCATCGCAGTGCTTTGCCACATGTCCAAACTTTTGACATTTATAACGCAGGGTGACCTCATGGTAATCCCTGACCACACAATTTCTATAACCAATATAAACTCTTCCACTATTGATTAGTCTTACTCTCATGCTGGGTGTAACTTCGGCTACCCAGTCTGTCAAGCCTTCTCTTTTATGGCCTGTACGGTAAACCAACCTTAACTCACCTTTTAATTTATCAGTTGACACATCTTCCCCAAAAAGAGTGTCACTATTTAAATCACCAATATTATCCATCACTTCTTCCATAGTCATACTCTTCGGTACATCTTTTATCACCATTCTCGGCCGCCTTTTGGTTGGTTGTTCTATTATTAAGTCACCACCAGTTATATTTTTATTATTTAAGACCTTATCAAGGTCACCCTTACTATCTAAAGTTACTACTGTACCATTGGTACGCATCTTACGGATGCTGCCAATTCTTACTTTATCCTTTCTTGGGTTATATTTTTAAGAAAACCTTTTATAATCTCACTGTTCATATCATTGTTTTTACCCTTTACCAATAATACAGCTTCATCTTTGCCACCATAACCACCTTTAATAGGTCCCTGAGTCTTACCTGTGATAGAGACATTAGCTCTAGCCACTTGAGAGAAACTAGGCTTTACCTTATAATCTTTCTCCAGCTCTACTTTTACCTCTTTAACAGTTCTTATTTGTGCTTTTAGCACTTTTTCTATAACAAGCCCATGCACTATTTTTTGTGCTTCAGTCATGTACTCAATTATTTTACTTGCCATAACACTAGTGATTCTGCTACTTTTTATCGTAGCACAACTTACTTAACTCTAGCATCATTTGATGCATTCTGTCATTTTCATTCATACCTTCACCAGATATTCGTCTATTACTATTTTCAATATTATCAATGCCTTCTATGACTGAGTCCGAAGTTCTATGGCCCACCAACCTTCCTCCGTCTCCTCCTGACACCTGCTTACTTGAATTTTTTGTTTAATTTATCCATTCATGTGGATGTACTACCTACAACGGGGATTCGCCAGGTCACCCGAGGGGATCGTTTGCGACACCAAGATTTGTTAGTTGCCTAGGTGCCATCCAGCTCTCAGCACGATACCTTCCACCTTAGCTTAAACGACCACTGCTGTACCCTTAACTTCCCCTGACTACCCCAGAGGCATGAGCTTTGGCTATACCCCTGGTAATGCCAAAATACTAAGCCCCCCGCCACGACTAGGCAGGCATAGTCAACGATTATATTGGGGGTTAAATAATAAAAGTTAATATATGAAAGTAAAGATATTACTTTTACTATGTTTGTAATTATAGTACAGAAAAAACTTGTAGAATATAATCATTGTCTTTATAACTTCGATAGTACCGTCAGCATAAAAACTTCACTAGCTGGACCTCCACCGCAATCCAGACGCAAATGCAAATAGGTCACGTGATTAAAAGTTTTTACACTAGTGGAGTCTTGGCCTAAAATTTGATAATGAAAAAATTGCACAGAAGCAAAGTAATTAAATCTATTGTGTGTTACAAAATCAACTATGATTTTGTACCACACAATAATTTGACTGTAATTTGAAACACTAATCAAATTACAGGGTGGACTACAGAAAATGCAAGCCATTATTAAAAAAATTGAATCTTTGAACAAAGTTTGTGGATGTGGCACTTACTTTGCACCAAGCAGGATATAGTATTTACAAACCCTCAAAATAAATAAAAAATTTGTTATCAGAATTTAAAAAAAAAATGGTAATACACTACCTTTCCATACAGTCATATTCTTATATACAGAAAGAGGTTGAAACCTTCAAATGTGTGAACTGAGTTTGTTGGCTCTCAAAAAAAACTGAGTGGTGTCAGTCATGCTAACATAATTAAATGGGTTCATTCAACTACAATTTATTCAGAAAATCCACACAAATGTACAGTATACACCAGGAAAAAAAATTTCGGATAATCTGAAACGTTTGCTAGTTTGAACACGTTTGGACCCCTATTTAGATTTGCAAGGATTTTCTGTAGAAATTTTTCATAATGTTTAACTCTAACTTTTATATAATATGCATTTTAAATTATTTTAGAAATTTCTGAAGTTACATTATTTTTTGCTTCTTTATTTCAAATTAAATTAATTTAATAATTTATAAGGTTAGTTTTTTCATTTATAAGAAAATTTATATCATTAATACCTAAACTTTAACAAGGGGATACAACTAGAGTTGCTACTGGAGCTGCAGATAATACCTGTAGAATATGGGATTGTGAGAGAGGTGAGAACTTTATCTTTTTATTCTTAAATTAATAAATTGTGTTTTATAATTTTAAATAATTGAGGTACTATCCAAAATTAATCAATAAATAAAATTACATTACACGTAGATTTTGTTCACTACTGTCACGTCACCTTCACATTAATCCTCTTGAGAGTGTGCACAATGATTCCATTGCTTCTGCACAAACAGAATGCATACTGGAAGTCCTTTTTTGATGACTGTGTTTAATACTGTCTGTGATTCAACTTCACCCTCCTCTGTTATTTCAAATTTTTATCCCTTTAACTTTATTTTCCTTTTAGAAACAGAAAGCAAGGAGTTAAATTGGACAAGTATGGTGAAATTGTTTTTAGCCAAAAACATTTGCACAGTTAAAGTTGTGTGTGGTTTAGTGTTGTGTTTATGCAGAACCCAGTTTTTATTGCACTATTTTTTGGCTATGTTTTCCTTCAGCTGCCCTAAGATTTTACAATAGAATTCTACAATCACTTTCTGACCTGGAGGGATGAACTTTACGAATAATTCTTTCAATAAAGAAAGATCATAGATTTGACAATACTCTTGATTTTCAGGCTTTCTTTGACCTAGCCTTTCTGATAAAGAAAATATCTTAATAATTCCAGTCAGGCATACTTCCTCCATAAGAATGCTCTACACCTAAAAATGGAAGTGGAGGTTTTGTAACAAAAAAAGTCAACAAAGAAAATGATTATTACAATAAGAGATGCGCAGAATTATCACTATTAATTTTTAATTTTTGTTTGTTTCATGTCGTCAACTCTCTCCTTCCCATATGAACAAACAAAAATTATACCATTAATAAATAAATCATCAATAACTTATTGACAATGTATAAACAAAAATAAAATTCTATTAACATATAATACTCAACACTATTTCAAGGGATATGTTTCCATTCTACATATTTACCTCGTATTAAAGAATAATTTTTCAATCCTGATTCATTAGTACAGTAACTGTTCTTTTTGGTGGATATTAGTTTTGTCAAATAATTGGCCACTATCTCCTCAGTAAATACATGCTGTATTGTAAATTTTTTTCTTCTATCTCTTTTTAGATAAACTATGTATTTTAATTCATTATGTTTGGTTCTTCTGTGATTACTAGGATTCTTCATCAATGATAGTGATGAGAGGTTATCGTAGTACATTGGTGTAGCTTTTTTTAAATGTCATTCAAATTGCATCATTTCTAATAATTTACATAACCACTTAGCTTCCTTTACAACCTTGTAGGTAGCAATGAGTTCTGCTTTACAAGTTGAAAGACTTATGTTTCTTCGTTGACTTCCGTCTTATTGCTTCTGCTAATCTAAATTATAACCTGTTATAAATTTATATTACATGCCCTAGAATTCCAACTAGTATCAGTAAACCCATGTAACTTGTCTTCACAGATTTTGTAATGGAGACTTAACTCTTTTGCACCTTTCAAATATTGCAATATGCACTTAGCCACTGTCCATGCATACCACTCACCCTCATTATCGTAGTAGAGAGAGAAACTGACATGACCCAAATTCAAGGTACTGCACTAGTTCATGTTCTTGACAAAGAAGTCTCAGTCTTTCAGTCAACAGGTATATCGTTACTACCACGATAAATTTGAACCAGCTGCTAGGAGATGTTGCTCGCTGTTTCTTTGACCAAATTGCTGATCAGGGAAATGAGTGCAGCCAGCTGAAGTTACTGCCTGTGGATTCAGCCTGGCTCCAAAGTATAGCTGTTTATTTGTGCATAATAACAAAACCGGTCTAAATTTTTTTAAATTGATTCTGGAGCAGATTTGTCAATCATTTCTAACCATATTAAGGATCGGCCTACAAAGTTTGAATTATATACTGCCAACAATTCTAAAATCTCAACATATGGAATGAAAGTGTTAGGACTTGACCTCAACTTAAGATGTTTTTTCAAATGGCAATTCACCAAAGCTGATGTGCAGAAGCCTATAATCAGTGCAGACTTTTTGGCCTACTTTGGACTAATTTTCGACATCAGAAACAGATTACTGGTTGACATCTCTAACTACATGGGGAAGATATTATACAGGACCACCTACTTCAGTCAAAACTCTAATCAGGGTACATTGTTTACTACACCCTGGTGTTGTGGGTTGTTGTTCAGTAATTCTCCAATGCAGGATATCCTCAAGGACTTTCCACATCTCACTTGTCCTCAGCCTTTTTCAGACAAGGTCAGGCACAACACAGTGCATTATATCGAGACAAACAGTCCACCTGTATTTGCTAAATCTCGTAGATTACTCCCATCTCAACTGCAAGTAGCAAAGCAAGAATTCCAGCACATGATGGAACTACGTATATGCAGACCATCAAAGTCCAACTGGGCTTCTCCCCTCCATATGGTGCAGAAGGGCCATAATGATTGGAGACCTACTTTATCTATTTATTTATTAAAAAGGAGTAGAGAGGTTGTCTGTTTAGAAACTGACTTTACCTCTATGGAAGTAGTAGTAGTGAAGTGGAAATAAAAAGAGGAATAGATAGTGTTTAGGAAGGGAAAGTAGATAGGGAAAGATTGAAGTGCCTGCATTGCCTTTGAAAATACAAGTACAAATAGGAATACACAGGTAAAATTTACATAAATGTATAAAGCTATACAAAATACAGTAAAGGTGCGAGAAACATTGAATATACGTGGGGGACCCAAAAATAATTGGATTTTTTGTATAAAAACTTTATTTATTAACTATTACAAAATTCCTTCAGTCACCTTTAAAGTACTCTCCATTAGATGCGATGCACTTGTCAAATCTTTTTCCCCACTGTTTGAAGCATCTCTGGAACTCTTCAACCTTGATATCATCCAGTACCCTTAGCGAAGCTGTTTTTATCGCCTCCACATCATCAAAACGCTTCCCTTTTAGATTTTTCTTCATTCTCAGAAACAGAAAAAAGTCGCACAGGGCTAGGTCTGGTGAATATGGTGGGTGGGGAACGACAGGCCATCTTCGAGAGGTCAAATAGTGAGTCACTTGTAATGCCGTGTGTGCGGGGACATTGTCGTGATGAAGAAATCAGTCACCTGATCACCAAAGTTCCTGGTGTTTCCTTTGCACGTCCTCTTGCAGACGTCTTAACACTTTTTGGTGGATTTTTTCAATGTTTTCATCGTTTCGAGATGTTGAAGGATGCCCAGAACTTCGCAGGCGGAACAAAATAACAGTAAGAGAAACCCAACACTACACTCAAATGTAAACCTACAAACTGACACCATTTGCACAGCTGTTTTGTGAAGGTTTCTACTAACCCCATGTAACGGGAGAACTCTACTATGTCTACGAATGGCAGCATGCTTTCAGTTCGGTTTTTTGGGTCTTCCCTTGTACAGTATACAATGGTAAAAACTAATATATAGTTGTACAGTACTAGTGACACCACAGTACATGAATAAATGTACTGTGGCATTACCTACAGATGATACACACGAATTGGAACAATACTGCTAAATTATTACATAAAATTGAACAGTACAGAATAGCTTATATGATAGTATTGTGTATTTATCGCTTTCTGCAAAGATTGTAGCAGTGGATATGTACAGTACATGAGAAGACAAAAGATAACAAAATACCAATTGAAGTTTGGACAAAACGTGACCATGGTAATATATACATTAAAAACTTGATCCAGTGATTGATTACAGACAGCAACCAAAGCCAATATATACAGTCAATCCTCCTATAACACGGTAGATATGTTCTGTTCTTTATGAAATTCATGTTTTACGAGTCCTTAAATACATGAGCCAATCACAGCCCAGCACGTGTGCAGTTTATGGACTATGGCTGTTTGAAAGGTTTTCTTCCATAAAATTAATCGATTCTAGACTAATTTGACTCAACATTTCCAAAACATGTATAATTTTTTGGGAATAATCCATATAAACTATGCTATAAACCAGGGCTTCTTAAACTTTTTTTATTCAAGACCCCATTTATAATTGTGATTTTTTTCGCAACCCAAAAAATATAAAATAAAGATAGATACAAATATGCAAAAACAATAATGGTGTACTACCACAGTTCACTCTTGTGTTACCATGGAACAGAGACAACCGAATACACTGAAAAGCGACAACACTACACTAGTTCACACTACAGTGTTGCTAAATTGTTATCTTGCTGCACCAGAAGTGACACAAAGCGCAACTCACGAAACGTATGACACAAAGTGTGCCATTTTCAAACTCTCACAAATTATTTTCAATATTTTGCATTAAAATCTCTCGATCCCAAGATTTTGCTAAGCAACCCCAAATGGGGTCACGACCTATAGTTTAAGAAACCATGCTATAAACAAAAAATTGTAGGATTACTTACCGAACCCGGAGTTACACGATTTTCAAATCTTGTTGATTCATTGCGAATGTGTCTCTTTAATCCGATCAATTCAGTTCGAACTATCATATACAGCTTTCAGGTTAGGTAGTTCTTTTATTGGTTTGTCATATCCATTTTGGACTTATTTGTATTTTAAGTCCCTCTTCAGTTCAAATCTACAAATTATTTAAAAAAAAAAAAACAAATTTATATACACTTACTTAAAAACAAAAAGGTTATATACAATTAGTGAGATGACAAATTCTTCGCGTGTAGATTATATTTACTGACATAAAACTATTTTAAAAAAATTGTTACACTTATACGTTACCTAAGGTTCTGTTTTTTAAAAAACCTTTGGTGTATAACTGGTAACGTTGGAAAGAGTTTAAAAATACAGCCATTTAAAAACACTTCAAANCAACCTGTGGTATTACAATGCTCCGCTACTACTGAATTTGCATAATTTCTCTTGATTGCTCTGATGTGTTCATTTATTCTTATTTTTAATTTTCTTTTTGTTTCTCCTATATATATTTTTTCTGGTTTACAACTACAATTAAATGAATATACAACTCCTTTTTCTTCTAATATATCATAATTTCCTTCATTTCTATAACATAAATGATTTTTTTGTTGTATTTACTTTTTCTGGTATTATATTAATTGTATTGTTTAATATTTTCTTAATTCTTTCAAATATCTTAGGGATATACCTTATTTTNATTAACACTAATTGGGCAATAATGTGTGGCCGATTAATCGGTAATCGGCCATTTTGCTTATCGGTGCATCCTTAGTTTATACAACAGATAAAAAGAATCATATTACAGTATTAAACTACAAAAGAATTCTATGGACACTTTGTATATATTGTGTTACATGATATATTTTCTTTCTTATATTCAACTTCTGCCAAATTTAAAAATCTCGTGCTTGAGTTCCTCTTTGTGAATTGATATTTTTCATTTGATCTTTTATTATATAAAAATGAAATGTGTTATCCAAAATTACTTACTGTATTTTTGTGGAATGACTGGCATGCTGGTCTATCTGCAGGAGACCACAAAATCAGATATTTCTGTATGGTAAAAACTGGCATGCCTGTTTAAGTGAGGTTATAGATCCCTCTCTAGAGAGCATGTTAAAAAAATGAACAAGTTACGTCATGTAAAAATGAACAAATTTTTAGTCTAAAACTGTGAAACTATCAGCATTACATCAAAAACTATGATTATACATTTAATTTCTTTGTTTTTTCTTCTTTCTAATGATGTAAAATACTTGTGGAATTCCAAAAGTGCTTTTTTTGGTCTGTGTGTATTTTGTTGTTTGATTCAAAAATAAACATATTAAATGTAAGAAACTTGCTGTAAATTATCTCAGCTTACACTGATTAACATTGGCTTTGTGTGAAATTTGAGAGGAAGGGTAGATGGTTGGTGTAGCCCACAAGGACTAACTGCCACTGCCACCACTACCACCAAGTCGCTAATTGTTTATCATCTTATATACAAAAGGTCTTCCTGATCTTAAGTCAGTCAAATTACAATTAACAACTAGTTTTGTTAGATCTGATTAATTTAATGTTTCAGTTGCAGTTTAACTGGTATGCTGGTCTTACCTGTTTATATGCAGCATGCCAGTCATTCTGCAAAAATATGATAATATTAAAATTTTCATGCAGAATTATTCTAATTTTATATTTAATTAATGTCTAGTTTGTTCCCAATTTTTTGTGTTTTTGGTGATTAATTAAAGTAAATTATAGAAATGTAATTAATATCTGTGTTGGACCAGAATAAATTTTAATAGTAAAATTAAAAACATTTTGAGTTCATTTCTTCATTTCAGGAATTGAGATGGCTCAAATAGTGACAAAAACGGCCGTTAGAACTTGTGGATTTTCCTACAGTGGCAAATTATTGATGTACACTACGGATAAATCTATGGGCAAGCCATGCGAAATTAAAATCGTCGATATTTTTGACGAAAGTGACATTTCAGGTAAGTCATATGAAATCTATGAGGGTCGTCCCAGAAGTACCCGACCTGACATAGATGGCAGTACTTGTTTGAAAAAAATGACTGTGTTCAAATGTTTTAACCTTATAAAGCTTAAGTTTGAAGTTTGAAGACGTTACGTTGTATAGTACAGTGGGTGATTGGTTAACGAACATAATCCGTTCCAAGACTTTGTTTGCTATCCGAATTGTTCGTTAACCGATTATGAATTTACCATAGGTTTGTATGGGAATTTGATTAATTCGTTCTGGAGACACCCCAAAATAAAAAATATATACTTTTTTACTACGTTTATTTATATGTAATAATAAAAATACATATATACACAGACATGCATTTTTATTAGTTATGGTTTTTTGTTTGTGGAGGTTAAATAATCTGTCTAATGTCGATTGCTTTTCTCTCTTCTTCGGGATTTTTCAGAAGTAATTAATAGCATTGTAATTGTAGAGATCCCCAAGCCTATTAACCTCAACCTGGTTTGTATGCCATTCTAAGACCGTTGATCTGACATCCCCCATTTCTTCAAAAGATCTTTAATTAATAGCAGATATCGGCATTAATCCTCTTTTTCAGAATAAAACATATCTTGCCGAGTTTCTTGGTGTTCTCTATTCAAGAGTTCTTGACGTTCTTCTGTCGTCAGATCCGTTTCAGGTTCCATTATGAGCTCTTCATTGTTCTTTATTTCTCAGATGTGATTTTTGTTA
>NW_019385262.1:289808-291467 GCF_000671375.1 Centruroides sculpturatus
TGACATATGCATTTTGGACTTATATGAATTTTAAGTCCCTCTTCAGTTCAAAACTACAAATTGTTTAAAAAAAAACACAATTAGTAAGATGACAAATTCTTCGCGTGTAGGTCATATTTACTGACATAAAACTATTGTATAAAAAAATTGTTACACTTATACGTTACCTAAGGTTCTGTTTTTTAAAAAACCTTTGGTGTATAACTGGTAACGTTGGAAAGAGTTTAAAAATACAGCCATTTAAAAACACTTCAAATATATTTTCACATTAATACGTTGATCCTAATATATCAATATATTTATAATTATTACTTTATAACATTATATATTTTTAACATCAAAAAATATAACATGATACTCACTTTTAACAATTGTTCATAAAAACTTTTATAATTACAACCTTTAAAAAAAATGTGTATGTTCTACAATAAAATGTTGCAGCAATAATGAACGTTTTATAGGTTAATAACACGTGGTATAAGGTACCCTGAAGCCAATCTTAGATAGTGTGATGCCACATATTGAAAAGATGATCGTGGGCATGAAGGACACCCACAAAGAATACTACAGATGGAGAGCCACATTCGAAATCTGTTCCAGCCGCAACAAAACCCAGGATGAAGGATTTTGGCGATGTTTACAAAAAACCAAAAAATGGCTAGCCAGGGAAGGCGTCATTGTTATAAAAGCGGACAAGAGCAGATCATTAGTACTCTTAAAAGAAACCACCTACAGAGGTCGGATGCAACAATACATCAACGATACGGAATGCGAGCCGATTAACGACGGATACGTTTACAAACTACAGGCTCAAGTCAAACGCTTTACAAAAACATTGCTAGCCAGGGAGCTAAAATTGAAAGGGATGGTAGTAGCATCACCAGACACACCTAAATTATTCACCTTTGCGAAAACACAAACGAACACCTTCTCTTAGACCCATTTTGGACAAGGCCAGGTCTCCAACACAACTTCTTGAAAAAGTGGTTCATAACATTGCATCGGATCGGATCATATGAGGGATTACGATCTAAACGTCAAAAGCCCCAAAGAACTTATAAAAATATTAAGGCAAACACGGGTAACGGAGTCGGCCCACATCACAGTATGTGATTTTGAATCATTATACCCTTCGATCAAATTGCAACCTTGCTTTTGCGCTCTAAGGGATCTCCTATTGAACAAATTTAGAACACCTACACATCGAAAACAGATATTGGAATTAGCGCATCTTATGTGCTACAACTCCATATTCCAATTTAACAACAAGACCTATTTACAAAAACGAGGGGTACCCATGGGCAGCCCGCTGTCTAGCGACTTATGTGAGCTGGTATTACGTAGATTGGAAGAAACAGTCATACCAAAGTATAGTTCTAATATAATTATTTATAAGAGATATGTGGACGATGTCTTTATTCTGTGGAAAACGAAACCACACATCAATGAGTTTTTGAGCCACATGAACAAAAATCCATACGGGCTGACCCTGAAACTGGATCAATTAATTACCACCAATGCACACTTCCTGGAAATAAACATCATGCTCAACGGTGGAAGTATTGATACAAGTATATATTATAAACCCAGCTACATCCCATGGTTTATACCGGCAAACTCAGCGGACCCGTACAATTATAAAATCGCAGCATTCCGGGC
>NW_019385262.1:297811-301414 GCF_000671375.1 Centruroides sculpturatus
CACTCTCTACCTTTGCTATTATACTCTCACCTTTCGAAAATAAAAACCGACACAAAACTTAATGAGTGCTCGCCCAACAGTCTCGCGAATACGATAAAAGAATTGTTTGTCAGAAAAATAAAAGGTTGGAATTACAGGGGAGTATTTCAAAGTTCGAGGGATACTATCTAATCAGTATATTATCAGGTTGAGCGTCGACGTTGAGGTCTCCCGCGCTCCAAAAAGTTACCTGAAAACAAAGGAAAATCAGTCGGTATTTGCTATTTTCGTCGCTTCTTTTTATGTCTGTTCAGTGAAGTGTTCGTTATCCGATCATGTGTTCGTTGTCCGATCATAAAAATCTTTCGCAGAAGTGTTCGTTATCCGATCATGTGTTTGTTGTCCGATCATAAAAATCTTTCGCAGAAGTGTTCGTTATCCGATCATGTGTTTGTTGTCCGATCATAAAAATCTTTCGCGAAAGTGTTCGTTATCCGATCTGTTCGTTAACCGATCACCCACTGTATTTTTTTGGCAGCCATAAATAATGAATAATCTCAGTAAATTTGTAAACATGGAAAAAATTTGTCATTGTTATGTGATACAGTACTTTCATTTGAAAGGTTTCAGTCCAACCAATATTAAAGCTGAGCTAGATTCTACTCTGGGGGAGTCTGCTCCCTCGTTTACAACAATAAAATATTGGGTGGCAGAGTTTAAACGAGGCCGTACGAGCTGCCAAGACGAACATTGTAGTGGTCGACCAAGTGAGGTGACCATGGCAGAAGAGGTGGAAAAAATCCACAAAATGGTATTGGATGACAGTCGACTCAAAGTGTGAGAGCTAGCAGACATGGTAGGCATTTCAAAAAGTGCTGTACGTCGCATTTTAACTGAAAATTTGGACATGAGAAAGCTGTGTGCAAGATGGGTGACGCGTTTGCTCACAATGGGACAAAAACAGCGTCGTGAGGATGTTTCAATCGAGTCTTTGGCAATGTTTCGCAGCAACAAACCTGAGTTTTTGCATCGATTCATAACCATGGATGAAACATGGGTCTATTACTTCACACCTGAGACGAAAGAACAGTCGAAACAATGGACTGAAAGGGGAGAATCAGCTCCAAAGAAGGCAAAAACAGTTCTATCTGCTGGCAAGATCGTGGCGTCAGTTTTTTGGGATGCGTCCAGGAAAAACAATCAACAGCAAGTATTATGCAAACTTATTGCAGCGCTTGAGTGATGAATTCAAGAAAAAACGGCCACATTTGGTGAAAAAGAAAGTGTTGTTTCACCAAGACAATGCACCAGTTCACACATCCGTTATTGCGATGGCCAAAATCAATGAGTTAAGGTTCAGATTGCTTCCTCACGCACCCTATTTGCCAGATTTAGCCCCCTTGGATTATTTTCTCTTTCCAAACTTAAAAAAATATGGCTTAGTGATAAAAGATTTGCCAACAATGAAGAGGTGGAGTCTGCGGTTGATGGCTATTTTGAGAAGCTCGACAGTTCTCACTATAAACAGGGGATCGAAGCTATTGTACATTGCTGGAAAAAGTGTATCGAGCTAAAAGGAGACTATGTTGAAAAATAAAGATATGTTTTACCAAATTTTTTGTGTGTTAGGTCACGTACTTCTGGGACTACCCTCGTAAAATCATGTAATAAAACAATTATAAGATTATATATCATTGGAATTAGAAAGTATAAGATTTTTATCATGCTAATTCTGTTTGTAAAACTTTTTGTCTGATGTTAAAAATACTTGTCACAATGATCATAACCTATGATTCTGAGTAAATCACCAATTGTTAAATCTTATATACAAATTTGCTAAGCAAGATACACAATATTTTGGATATTATTCATATTTTTCGTTTTCTTTAACTTTACTTAAACTTCAAAATAAATAATTCAAAGGATGAGGAATTAATGACTGTCTTAGATTACAAGGCCTTATATCCATCCATTAAATTACCTCCTTGCTTTTCTACTTAATTCAAAAGTTTAGAAATTTTAAATGATTGAAAATAAAGAAAATTGTCAATTGTCCAAATTTTAATTTCAATAATTTATTTAAATAACTAACTGATATATNACCCAGCTACATCCCATGGTTTATACCGGCAAACTCAGCGGACCCGTACAATTATAAAATCGCTGCATTTCGGGCGTTGGTTAGAAGAGCATTTACGCACCCTTCTAAATGGAGTGACACGATAACTGAGTTACAAAATATAGAACGCATTGCAGTCGCACATGGATACAGAAAAGAACTAATACGAGAACTGGCAAATGCCTATTTACGAACACAAGAGGCACCCATTACTTAAAATGCTAATCAAGATTCAAACAGAAGACTCAACATCGTTAAATACAGCAAACATTTTCAAGCGTTATATAGAGAAATTGCAACTAAAACGAACACCAAGGTAGCGTACCGAAGAACCCCCAATATATATCAATTACTACGTAATGCAAAAGACAAACAGAACGATCTTAGAGCTCCGGGGGTATATAGTATTCCTGTAAAAGATGATCGATTTAAACAAGAAATGATATACATCGGCTCCACGAAGCATTCAATCCAACCATAGAATTAAGGAGCACAAATATGACATAGAACATGCTCGTTACACCACTGCACTATCCACCTACGCAACCGACCCGGATATTCACGCAGAACTATCAAAAGCCAAATTAATAAATAGAGCTTTTAATACAGACCACATCAGAGCCCTTGAAGCCCTTGAAATCTACAAAGCCGGCAGGACGGGGAGATGTATAAACACCAAAGACGGCAACACGCTTTCTTATGCATGGCGTTACATATGTGAAGAACAACAAAACGATGACGATACATAACACGCGCATGAATTCGATTATATTTGAAAACTAAACATTCATTCTAAAAATGGAATCCAAGTATTTTAACCTGAAGCAGACCTCGACTGAGGCCGAAAACGTTTGTTTTTATGAATAAGTTACAAGTACTGGATAATAAAGGTTTAGTAAGTGCGATTTTATTAGAATACCGGTATTCAGAGTAGAAGATTTTTGATTTTCAGAAAAGTATTTTCTGCTGGGAATATTGTACAAACATCGCTAAACCCGATATACAATATAGCTACACACCACCCGAATGCTGAAAATCTATCGGGCTAGTTTAAGGCTAATTATTAAATAAATTACATAACCAATTTGGCTCTAGAGGTAAGTGTTAGGCGCCATCTCTTATTAACATTAATAATTATAAATAAATTAGAACCTCTGGGAGAAAAAATCGGCCCGGAGCGGGACTCAAACCCACAACTCCTGCTTACCGTGCAGATGCATTGCCAGTTACGCTATCCGGACCTGTCCGATCTCCTCTTCCAGTGTATAGAAGCTAACTATATAACCATCGACGGTTATTACAATGCCAGCTGGGGACACATTCAGTGCCCATGTCCTACATCCAATAAGGCACTCAACTGGCCATCGCAAGCCCCGGCAAGGCGTAATACACAAACATCACTAAACCCGATATACAATATAGCTACACACCAACAGAATGCCGAAAATCTATCGGGCTAGTTTAAGGCTAATTACTAAATAAATTACGTAACCAATTTGGCTCTA
>NW_019385262.1:307359-318710 GCF_000671375.1 Centruroides sculpturatus
AACTTATTGCAGCGCTTGAGTGATGAAATCAAGAAAAAACGGCCACATTTGGTGAAAAAGAAAGTGTTGTTTCATCAAGACAACGCACCAGTTCACACATCCGTTATTGCGATGGCCAAAATCAATGAGTTAAGGTTCAGATTGCTTCCTCACGCACCCTATTTGCCAGATTTAGCCCCCTTGGATTATTTTCTCTTTCCAAACTTAAAAAAATATGGCTTAGTGATAAAAGATTTGCCAACAATGAAGAGGTGGAGTCTGCGGTTGATGGCTATTTTGAGAAGCTCGACAGTTCTCACTATAAACAGGGGATCGAAGCTATTGTACATTGCTGGAAAAAGTGTATCGAGCTAAAAGGAGACTATGTTGAAAAATAAAGATATGTTTTACCAAATTTTTTGTGTGTTAGATCACGTACTTCTGGGACTACCCTCGTAAAATCATGTAATAAAACAATTATAAGATTATATATCATTGGAATTAGAAAGTATAAGATTTTTATCATGCTAATTCTGTTTGTAAAACTTTTTGTCTGATGTTAAAAATACTTGTCACAATGATCATAACCTATGATTCTGAGTAAATCACCAATTGTTAAATCTTATATACAAATTTGCTAAGCAAGATACACAATATTTTGGATATTATTCATATTTTTCGTTTTCTTTAACTTTACTTAAACTTCAAAATAAATAATTCAAAGGATGAGGAATTAATGACTGTCTTAGATTACAAGGCCTTATATCCATCCATTAAATTACCTCCTTGCTTTTCTACTTAATTCAAAAGTTTAGAAATTTTAAATGATTGAAAATAAAGAAAATTGTCAATTGTCCAAATTTTAATTTCAATAATTTATTTAAATAACTAACTGATATATTTCTCAAATGATTTATTGGCATTCTAAAAATATTAAAGATTAAATAAATACAGTAGAGCATCATTTATCCGAATCAATTGGGGACTGAGGTTGTTCAAATAACTTATTTTTCAGATAACCGATTATGTACGAAAAAATATATTAACCTATCCCATGTTGAAATTTTTCTCCATTGTGTGTCCTCCGTTGTGTTGAATTTTCATTGATGTTAAGCCTAACATGAACTTTTTAAAATAATAATAGTGGCTATTGTATCATTAAAAATTGTTTCTTTATTTTTTACAAACAAAATAAATATATTGAAAAATATAAAAACAAAAAAAAATTATATTTTAGAAGTTAATCTAGTATCAAAAATGTTTGATTCAGCACTACACAGTCCTCAGAAAAACACCACACAAAAGAGCCAGTGCTGCCAGCTAAAACACACACACCAACAAAAAAATATATTGGAGTAGCCCAAGGCATAGCCAAAGATTGCAGCTCCACAGCACTAGCGAAAATTTAAATTTTTCGACTGGAATTCTTTCGGATAACCGACGCTCTACTGTAATAATGAATTTAGGAGTTATAAATATTTTCAAAAGCATTGAACTTGATGTTAAATAGTTTTCTTGTATAAAATTGAAAATGAATTGAAAACAAGGATTTATTTGGTTATGCCAGGATCTCAACATTATTTTTTGAAATCAGAAATATGTATTATTACTATTCTATAAATATTAATTTTATAACTACTTAAAATTTAATAATTAAAATTATAACTTTTTGAGTAGTTAATTTAAGAACTTCTTGAAGATGTCTTATTTCATATCTTAAAAATGACAAAAATAATAAATGCTGATAATTATATTATGAATTGGTTATTTTTCTTTTAGAAAATAATTGTGTTACCAGTTTTAACATTCTCGGGCCTAAAGTAACGAGCGCTCTTTGGGGACCTCTGGACCAGACTTTAATAACGGGTCATGACGATGGAGAGCTGGCACTGTGGGACATTAAAGTAAGCTTGGTGCTAAGATTTTTTTTATGGCTAAATGCATAATTATTTCCATTTATTACAGACATTAATAATTTACATTTGTAATAATTCTAGACTCGAAGTAAAATAAAATCTGTGTACGAACATAGGGGAACAATTAACGACATTCAGTATAATAAAGATCAGACAATGTTTATAACAGCTTCTAAAGATCATACGGCAAAGGTTAGTTCATTTTTTATTTACTTTTTTTTATAAAATGTAAATGAATTGAAAGAATATATGTGCCTGGTTGGAGTAGCTGGAAGAAAATTCTATTCATTGCTGCAGTGTATTTCAAGCAAGTGTCTATTTCTATTTTGAATCTACTTATATGAGCTATATGTACCTATAAGAGTTTTTAAAATAAATTCTTAAAGAAAAAATATGTGTTTTATTTATTTTGCAATATTTGTCTCAATGTAACAGGTTTACTTGTTTATATACACTGGTGGAAAATGAAATACCAACACCAAGAAAGAGTTGTGCTAGATAAACAAAACTTGATAGGTGTGTTTTCATATCTGAAAGATGATGACTATTCAAATTTTGCACTAGACAAATACACGTGAATAGTGCCACTATGAACATGCAAATCATGTTTGCTGTAAATACAGGATGTAAACTTGTTGAGTGTTATTTATTGTCCAGATTGAACATTGTGAGTTAAGGTTTGAGTCAAGAATGCTTTTAAGGAGACGAAGAAGGCAGTATCAGCAGCTTACTGAGTTTGAACGAGGCCGTGTAATAGGGCTACGAGAAGGTGGATTTTCTTTCCACACTATTGCAGAAAGACTTGGCAGGAATGTATTCACTGTGCATGATTGTTGGCAGCTGTAGTCACAGGAAGGTGCTGTCTCAAGAAGACCTGGGTTTGGCTGCACACGGTGGGCCGATACTGAGAGGAAAGACTGCTGTATTCAGCGCATGGCTGTGACACATTGTACTGCATCTGCAGCAAAAATTAGAGCTTCTGTTGGCACCAGAGTGACCCAGCAAACTGTAACAAATTGATTACTTGAGGGACAGCTTTGAGCCATATGCCCTGTGACTTTCATTCTGCTAACTCCAAATCACTGCCATTTGTGACTTCAGTGGTGTCAAGTGGTGTCATTGGAGGACAGAGTGGAGATCTGTTGTGTTCTCAGATGAGAGCCATTTCTGTCTTGGTGATGGCCGTATGTTGGTTAGGAGGAGGCCAGGTGAGCACTTGGAACCAAGCTGTCTGCAGCATACATACGCTGGACCTACACCAGGAGTTATGATCTGGGGAGCGATTTCCAGTTTTTTTGAGATTTACTGAATTGAACAGCAAGAGCACTCTCATTGTTATCCCAAGCACCTTGACAGCAAATTTGTATGTCAGACTGGTGATTGAACTGGTCTACTGCCATTCATGAGGAATATTCAAGGAGGTATTTTCCAATAGGATAACGCTCGTCCTCATACCACTGCTGTCACCCAACGTGCTTTACAGAGTGTCGACATGTTGCCTTGACCTGCAAGATCACCAGATCTTTTTCATGGGACATTATTGGAAGACAAATTCAGTATCACCCACAACTAGCATTAACTGTTGCTGATTTGACTGACCAAGTTCAATAGGCAAAGAACTCCATCTCACAAAATGACATATGGCATCTGTACAACACAATGCATGCACATTTGCATACTTCACTTCAAAGTTGTGGCAATTACTGTACCATCATTTCACATTTGAAATTGATCTTGCACATACTTTAGTCTGTGACCGTAAAAATTCAATCAAATAAATATGTTGCATAGACAAATGCTTTGCCTGAATTTCATTTCTCTAAACTAATTTTTTCTTGGTGTTGGGATTTCATTTCTGCCAGTGTATATTGCAATAAAATTGTTTTTGACATTTTAAAATGAAAATAATAAAAATACAAATTGAAGAATGAATCATTTTTATTTCAGTTGCATAAACTGTTCATGTGTAATTATTATTTTGTAGTTTTGAAATATTGTATTTATCTAGACCTGAAAAATAGCAAAATAGTTACATACAAATGAAAATTTGATAGCATGTAGAAAAAATTAGTTAATAATTAAGGTTTTTAAAATTTTACTAATGTAGTAAGGTTTTAAAAGTAAATATAGTTATTACTTGTCTTAATAAATAAAACATTCTCATTTTAAATTGTTAATTTTATTATAAGAGTTTAAATGCATTTATAACTTATTTTATGAGTTGTTACTATAGTTAAGTGAAAGTTGTTCTAATAGAAAAGATTCTTTTATTGGGTTTTAAAATAGCAAACAATTGCAGATGCTTTTATTTTTAGTTTTCTTTTATGAATTGTGTAAATCGTTAGTTGTATTTTTAAAAATTTTTCTTAACTTTTCTTTATGAAATCATTTTTATGTAGCATCTAAAATAATAGCATTTTCTTTTATGTTTGTCAAAACGTTTTATAAAGCAGATAACTTGATGTCATTTATGTAAGCAGTTCTTTTTGAAAACAAAACTGCTTACACAAATGGCAGTGTGTTATTTTTGATACTAGAATTGGATATGTAAAAATTACAAAAGTGGTTATAAAAATAAAATGGAAGCAAATATCCAGTAATAGAAAAATATTATTTGGTTCAATTATTTTAAAATAGCTTTTGTACTTTCAATTATGGAAAATGATTTCACAAATTCTGTAATTTGAAATATCTTCGATTTGATTTCTATTATATTTAAACTAAATTAGTAATCACCCTTTTAACTTTCATTGACTAAATTTAATAAAGCATTGTTTTGAAAACTGTCTATAATCTTTTAATACGTTAGAATATTTAAATCAATAATTTAATCTTTTATTGGGGTTACATTCAATTTAGCAAAAAAATACAGAGTTAGCAAGAAATAAATTTTCCATTTCAGAGAGCTCTGGAGTGTGTTCTACTGCTCAATACGTCCTCCTTTATTTTGAACAATGTGCTCTAATTGCAAAACCATACTAAGACAGCTTAATGCAGTGAGTCTGCTGGAATATCCAGAACATGGCACCGAATACTGTCTTTCAGATCTGGCACAGATGCAAGTCTTCTACGATAAACATTGTCCTCCAGGAAACTCCATAACCAAAAGTTGCACGGGATGATATCTGGCAAGCAAGGAGGCAATGTTGTAGGAAAATAACGGCTGATCACCCTTGCATCTGTAAAATGATGTCTTAGTATGGTTTTACAATTGGAGCACATTGTTCAAAACGAAGGAGGACATGTTGAGCAGTTTTATTGCTGCATATTCAATATTTCTATGTGCTCCAGCACTATCTAGCAATGGATTTTTGTACTTTTTTTTTATTTAAGAAATGCCAATCGCATCATTTGAATTATCTGTAGTCCAAATTTTGTCTCATTTCGAGCAGTACAACGTACTCCAGAGCTCTCTGAAGTAGGAACTTATTTCTTGCTAACCCTGTATTTTTAATACAAAATTACATATATTGTGACAGTCCATAAATTTTCACACTAAGATGAAATATCTGAATGACTGTAAATGTAATAGTTACTTAATTTGTGAATGCTTAGATTTTATTTCAGATTTTTATAATTTTAAAGCAGGGATTGGCAATCTTTCAGTAGTGTTGTGCCAAACCTTATAATGTTATTCCATGGGTACCAACATAATCCTACCAATTTTGTTATATATATCATCAAAATTAGACCAGTGGTGACACAGAGCATAAATACATGCATTGTAATATAAATATACAAGCAAGAGATTTGTTTTTAATGTACTGTACCACTGCCTACACTGAACTATGGTTTCCATTTAAATGTGTAATTAATAATTAAAATATAATTTTATCTACATTTCTGTTCAATCAGAGTGCCTCTGAAAAAGCATCATGTGTTTCATAGGTTGCTGACCCCTGTTTGAAAGGAAAGTTGTTTGTTTGGGCATATGAAAATAAAAACTGTGCTGGAGAAATAAGGTGTAGAATTTTGTTAAATAAACAGAATCCAGTTTTTTTGAGATTTACTGAATTATACTTTAAAATGTTAACCTGTTTCAAAATAAAATGAACTTTGTCATTTGGGAAAAAATTAAACTGTATATTTTATAGCAATTTAAATATTAAATATAATTAAGCAATATTTAATGAATGTAATGGCAACATCATCATGAAACAAAAAACATAATTTCTCTATTTTTTTTATAGTTATTTGATACAGCCACGATGGAATTAATGAAAGTTTATAAAACGGAACGTCCTGTTAATTCTGCAGCAATTTCTCCCATTCGAGATCATGTAAGTTTTTCTTTCTTTTACAATTTGTGTAAAATTTTATTCTTGTTTATTCAGATTTTAAAAGTTATATAAAAGATTAATACTTTCTATGATTTGTGAATTTTTGCAAATTTTAATAAACCAAAATTTTGTAAGTTGTACTTAATAATAATGAGAATGCTTACTGTATGTAAATATGTTTGACCATCCTTTTGAAACAAAATGGAGTTATTTAGAATTCAATGCAATTTTGAAACTTAATGTTCTGTAGTCAAGCATTACATTTACATTTATCTCTTGCTTAATGTGGGATTTGATTAATGCACAAAATTAGTCAAGACAGTCCCTTTATAAACATGACAGAAATTTTAATTAAAGCAGCTTTAACAGCCATGAATTTGCTGTTTTCATGCCGAGGGTAATTTCTGATAAAGATATCTAGTATAATTGCCATATAACTGAATACTGCTAATGCAATATTATATTTTTTGTTTAGAAGCTTATTTTAAACTTTCACTTCACATTTTGTTCACATAAAATCAAATTGAAATATCTACAGATAAAATGCATACCAGGAATATTGTTTGTAAAGGATAATCCTGTACAAATAGCAAAAAATACTTAGTGTGTATGGGGAAGATGCTCCAAAATGTAGGGCTAATCAAATGTGGTTTTAAAAGTTTTGTTTGGAAAATTTTCAAACAAAGGATACAAAATATATGGGGTGCCCAAAAGATGTTGAAGAGAAATTTTGGGAAGAAATTTGTTAAAAATTGACAAACAACTCATGAACTTGGAAAAACTCGTGTATCACTGACATGATGATTGTGTTCCACATGCATTAAGTGAGAGAAATGAACTGGATTGAGTGTAATTTTGTCTGAAGGTAAGCAACTCTAAGGTTTCATTTTATTTTTAAATTAGCTATTCATTTTTATCCTAGGAAACTTTTTTGCAGATGAAAAAATAAAAATATTTATATTTGTTATTAACCAAAAATTTGTTCTAGCAGGTCATGATTGTTTGGATGAGTACCAAGGTACTACTATTTGATTAATGCAGGGGTCACCAAAGTGGTCGATATCGATCCCAAAATTGAAACTAAAAATTACAAATATAACTATACATATTATTATGTTTTTGAATATTGTTTCAATGAATTTAATAGTACAGCATTTTGCAGATTTAGAAAATATTGATATCCCAGAATGAATTATGGTGCCATTTTCCGTTCAAATCGAAAATGTTAGCATCATAATAAAATAAAATGGAGAAGACACTGAGGTCGTCGTCATCAGGTGAATACAGTGTGTGTATAGTGTGAGCCTGGTTCTGCGCATGCGCCAACATGCACATCACAGAGCTTACTGCTTGTTTTGTGTTTGAATATATTTGAATATTTGTTTCGTGTTCTCAACAGCTTTGACAAAAGTTCCAACTTAAATGTTACGTGTTCTATTCTACATCGGATTATTTCCGTTTAATTTTTCAGTAAATCTCTGTATTTGCCTAATGACGACGACTATAAGTTCATCGAAAGTGCTTGCGATAAAAAAACGTACATGTAACAGCTGTGGATTTGCTGTTTCAACTTAAATTTCTTTAGTGACCTCAGTGTCTTCTCCATTTTATTTTATTATACAGTATTTTGGCATGATAGTCATCCTATTGATCAGTGTTGACATAAAACTTGCAAGATGAACTTATTGAATTATTAGCTGACCTTTAAGCAAAAATGCTTTTTAAAAATTTAAATTTGAGCAATTTCTGGACAAAATATTTATATAATACAAAAATACATAAAACTTTGTGATATGATAAATCCTTTTTTCTGGCATTTTGAAGTTCGTATATGGTTGAAGCTGGTTTCAGCCATGATAATTCCATCTTAACCAAACAAAGAAATAAGTTGAATGTGGAACTTCGAGGTGATTTAAGACTAAAAGTTACAAATTTTCAACCATATGTTGCTAAAAATCATCAAGCTTTATCTGTCTCACTGATTTTCAGTTACAAAAATTATTATTAACATATAAGGGGCAGTCAGATGAAAATGAGACAGATGGGAAAAAGTAAGTAAACTGTTTATTATTTCAAAAGTAATAGCCATAACTGTTAATACATTCATCCCACTGTGAGACAAGATGGTCAATGTTTTCATGGAATAATGTTTGCAGTTGCCTATGGAACCATGATTGTACCTAGGCGTGCACCTCTTTGTCATAAGCAAATCAACAGCCACGAATTCTCTTCAGAGCTCCAAAAATATGGAAATTGCATGGGGAGAGATTGGGACTGTATGGAGGATGTGTAAAGGCTTTCCAGCAAAACTTGAAGCATGCCATCAAGTCCAAACACCCAGGAATGTTGATGGACGGCATCATTCCATTGCAGGATAATGCCTGCCCACATGTTGCCAAGGTTGTTTCGACTATGCTGCAGAAGTTTCACTGGGAAGCCCTTACACATCCTCCATACAGTCTCAATCTTTCCCCACTAATTTCATATTTTTAGAGCCCTGATGAAAGACATTCGTGGCCGTCGATTTGTTTTGGACGACGAGATGCATGCCTGGGTATAATCATGGTTCCATAGGCAACCGCAAAGATTATTTCATGAAGGCCATTGACCATCTTTTTTCACAGTGGGATGAATGTATTAACATTTATGGCTATTACTTTTGAAATAATAAACAGTTTACTTACTTTTTCCTATCTGTCTCATTTTCATTTGACTGCCCCTTATATATACAATAAATGTAAAAAATGTAAAATTAAAAGAAATGTATTAAAATAGTAAGAGCTTTTTTTTTGCTTGTAACACACACTTTTTGGTGGGGGTCGATGTGAGGTTTCGAAAAGTTGTAGGGGGTCGACGATCAAAAACGTTTGGCGACCCCTGGCCTAATCAGACGTGCAATGTTCGTCTCATGTATTCTTAAATTTCACATTATCTTACGAAATCTTGATGTCCGTCGNTTAAAAGAAATGTATTAAAATAGTAAGAGCTTTTTTTTTGCTTGTAACACACACTTTTTGGTGGGGGTCAATGATCAAAAAAGTTTGGCGACCCATGGATTAATGTGATTTTGATGTACACAGTAGCATTGAGGCATTAATTAACTGCATTAATCAAGAGATACCTGTATTTGAAAAAAATCTTTTGGCTATACAGTAGAGCATCGATTATCTGACCCCCGATCAACCGTCACATCGGTTAACCGACCGTGTTCTAGTAAGCAAATTCAAATGTCCGCTAGTGATGTGGCACTACAATATTTGGCTGTCTTGGCTACTTCAATATTATTTTTGTGTGTTTTAGCCAGTATTTAAACGAGGCTTAATTTTCTAATTTTTAACGATACAATAGCAATGATTATTATTTTAAAAAAATTTTTGTTAGGCTTAACATCAATGAAAATTCAACGCAAAGTAGGTTAATAGCGATATACTAATTACACAGGATATACTAATAATGTATTTTTTCATATTTTTCCATTATCCGTTTTTTTAGTTATCCGACCAACCTCAGTCCCTAATTGAGTTGGATAATCGATGCTCTACTGTATTTATTAGCAATAAAAAAGTTTGCATTAAAATCTAAGATGTTGATGGTTAAAATAAATTTTGTTTATATTTAATCATTGAAGAAAACTACAAATATGACTGAAGAAGGATGTCAATAAAGGATTATACTTGTTGAAATGNGTTTGGCAAGACTGACAAAAGCATTATAAGTGCTCCCATTAGTCAAGATATCAGATAGTTTACACGGCCATTTGATTCCATTATTCTCTAGTATACTTATTAGTTCTATCCTTTCCCTTTCAAATCTTATACAATCATAGATATAATGCTTTGAACCATCAATTGCAAGACATGTAGAGCATTGATTGTCATTTCGGTTTGTAAATCTTGCTAGATAGCTAGCAAATTTGCCATGATTTGTCATAAGTTGGGTTGTAGTATGGTCCGGGTAAAACCATTCCAAAGAGTAAAATTTTTTTAGATCTGGTATAAATTCATAAGTAATATGCGTATTTTTTTGGTTCCACTCATTTTGCCAAATTTGGATGGTGTTTTCCCATAATAATCTTTTAATTGAGCTGATACTGTATTTATCATATTCTATTGGTAATGAGACATCCCCAGCTGCCTGCTTTGCCAAGGTATCCGCCCTCTCATTTCCCATTGTGCCTTGATGGGCTCGTGTCCAAGATATGGTGATATTAGAATTTGAGTGATTTATTAATCTACGAATCTCTTCTGCAATGGGGTGTAAATTGGTGTTATTAATCATATTAAAAGCAGATAAAGAATCTGTACATATGTTAGCATTAACTTTATCCTGTAAATTACATATCCAAATAATGGCCATTTTAATTGCACACAGTTCAGCTTGAAAAACTGTGCAGTTGTTATCTAAGCGGATGGTTCTATGGTATATTTCTTCTTCATTTTTGTAAACTACAAAGAAGCATCCAACCATGTTATCGTGTTTTGATCCATCCGTAAACACTTTGATATTTTCAATCCCATTTTCATTATCTTTATAATGCACAGCTGTATTATAATGGTGAGTATTACAGTATGGGAAACGCCATTCAATTTCATTATGTGTAATTCTTTGATGATTGAGTTCGATCGTCTCTCCCCATTTAGCTCTTTGTAGATTCATTTTTTGTTTAATCGATAAGTCCAGCGGAGGTTTCCTGGCAATGGCTTGAAGGCTGGTGTTACTGGTAGTACAGTACGCCTTGGTTATTAAAAGTAAGGCAGTTCTTTGTGATGATATTAGTTTTCGTTTGATATGAACTTTGTTTGTCACCCAGCCCCAGGTGCCACAGGCATAGGTAATGATTGGGAAATATATGCAATCATATATAATTGACATCGCCCCCGAGGACAGGCCCCATTCTTTTTTCGCAACCTGGGCAAAAGACTGTAGTATTAGTCCTGTACGCTTGACCATATACTCAATATGTTGTTGCCAACATAGTCTGTGATCTAATATAACTCCAAGATACTTGATGGTCCTGTTGACTTTGATGGTTTTATCATTCATTTTTATGTGGGGCGGTCTAAGATATAAATTTTTGTGCCCTGGCGTATTGAATACAATTGCATTTGTTTTTAATGGATTAAATACCAATTTATAATCATTACCCCATTTGTAGATTTTTTGAAGGAGTTCATTG
>NW_019385262.1:320574-340977 GCF_000671375.1 Centruroides sculpturatus
TTTTTTTGTTGCTGTTGTTTATTTATTTATTTATTTGTTTTTGTCATATGTTTGTTATTTGTGATGTTTATAATTATTTACCATTTGTTATGGCGCAGCTTAGCCTATATGGCTCTTGTGCCAAAAAACCATAACCAACCAACCAACCAAAGGAGCATCCAACCATGTTATCGTGTTTTGATCCATCCGTAAACACTTTGATATTTTCAATCCCATTTTCATTATCTTTATAATGCACAGCTGTATTATAATGGTGAGTATTACAGTATGGGAAATGCCATTCAATTTCATTATGTGTAATTCTTTGATGATTGAGTTCGATCGCCTCTCCCCATTTAGCTCTTTGTAGATTCATTTTTTGTTTAATCGATAAGTCCAGCGGAGGTTTCCTGGCAATGGCTTGAAGGCTGGTGTTACTGGTAGTACAGTACGCCTTGGTTATTAAAAGTAAGGCAGTTCTTTGTGATGATATTAGTTTTCGTTTGATATGAACTTTGTTTGTCACCCAGCCCCAGGTGCCACAGGCATAGGTAATGATTGGGAAATATATGCAATCATATATAATTGACATCGCCCCCGAGGACAGGCCCCATTCTTTTTTCGCAACCTGGGCAAAAGACTGTAGTATTAGTCCTGTACGCTTGACCATATACTCAATATGTTGTTGCCAACATAGTCTGTGATCTAATATAACTCCAAGATACTTGATGGTCCTGTTGACTTTGATGGTTTTATCATTCATTTTTATGTGGGGCGGTCTAAGATATAAATTTTTGTGCCCTGGCTTATTGAAGACAATTGCATTTGTTTTTAATGGATTAAATACCAATTTATAATCATTACCCCATTTGTAGATTTTTTGAAGGAGTTCATTGATTTTTTATTATGTATACATATTGGATAAATAAAACATACAGCTGAAACTGCCTTAGGCTGAGACTCCACTACCATAAAAATGGCGTAAAATCCCTCGCTGTAAAAGCTTTTAATCACGTGACCTTGATATTTTGCACATGAGCAGGTCGTAAAATATTTTACGGCGAGGGATTTTATGCCATTTTTACAGTAGTGGAGTCTCGGCCTTATAGTTTATCATCATTATCAATGGTTATAAGATTAAAGATTGGGAGACAAATGCAGACATGATTTTTATTTAGTTTATAAAATGAAGTATTTCTACTACAAATATACATACTATTATTATTTGATTCAAATGATATTGTAATGTGTTCGGTCTAGACAAATACGTCATTTTATTTCATTGCCAAGCTCCAAAATTGCTCATCTTTCATTTGGATGAATGTCTAAAAATTGCCAAAATAATTCCAAATATATAATCATCGCTAAACCCGATGTAATATAGCTAATCACCAAACATATGCCGTAAATCCATCGGGCTAGTTTTAAGGCTAATTACTAAATAAATTACGTAATTAATTTGGCACTAGAGGTAAGCGTTAGGCGCCATCTCTTATTAATATTAATAATTATAAATAAATTAATTAATTTAAATAATTTAGAACCGCTGGGAGAAAAAATCGGCCCGGAGCGGGACTCGAACCCACAACTCCTGCTTACCGTGCAGATGCGTTGCCAGTTACGCTATCCGGACCTCCGATCCGATCTCCTCTTCCAGCGTATAACTATGTAACCATCGACGGTTATTACAATGCCGGCTGGGGACACATTCAGTGCCCACGTCCTACTCCTATAAGGCACTCAACCGGCCATCGCAAGCCCCGGCAAGGCGTAAAATATATAAACATCGCTAAACCCGATGTAATATAGCTAATCACCAAACATATGCCGTAAATCCATCGGGCTAGTTTTAAGGCTAATTACTAAATAAATTACTATAAGGCTAATTACTAAATAAATTACTATAAGGCTAATTACTAAATAAATTACTATAAGGCTAATTACTAAATAAATTACTATAAGGCTAATTACTAAATAAATTACTATAAGGCTAATTACTAAATAAATTACTATAAGGCTAATTACTAAATAAATTACTATAAGGCTAATTACTAAATAAATTACTATAAGGCTAATTACTAAATAAATTACTATAAGGCTAATTACTAAATAAATTACTATAAGGCTAATTACTAAATAAATTACTATAAGGCTAATTATTAAATAAATTTAGTAATTAGCCTTAAAACTAGCCCGATGGATTTACGGCATATGTTTGGTGATTAGCTATAATTCCAAATTTTCCGAGATTGCGATCATTCATCTCTTATTAGTGCCGATGGCCACTTATCAGTAGGATTTAAATTAAAGTTTCCACATGTTTGTGGAATATATGTAGGAACTTTTTATGTTCATTATAATACTAAATTTTTTTTTTTGTGTAATATTTAATAAATCAGAAAATTTTATTGAAGGAAATTTTAATATTATTCCAGTACCAATCCCTGACTAAATTAAAAATTTAATTGGGGATTGCACTTTATACTGATTCTAGTAAAGTAGTACTTCAGGATACGAAATTAATCCGTTCCGAACTGAGATCACATCATGAAAATGTCATAAGAGGAATCATTTTTCTCCATATGATTACATGCAAAACCAAATAATCTGTTCCAACACGAAAAAATCACTCAAATTAAAGCTAAGTAGTACATTGGAAAAAAACCTTTAGTAAGGAAAACACTGAAAAATGCATTTTGTATTTGTAAACATATAAATAACCATAATAGAATAATAATTGATAAAAAATGTAGTTTTATTTGTACTTTACCTTTGAGGATAGACAAAAGTGGAGGTGT
The DNA here is from genome assembly GCF_000671375.1 of Centruroides sculpturatus. Lineage (NCBI taxonomy): Eukaryota > Metazoa > Arthropoda > Arachnida > Scorpiones > Buthidae > Centruroides > Centruroides sculpturatus. Next base: position 323,352 of record NW_019385262.1, read on the forward strand.
AAACTGGTGTCAAGGGAGAAGGGAAATGATATGTACTAAAACTTAACTTACATAACATAATGTAACAATAACTTAACACTAATTTTTTTATCTTTTCTGTTTTATATATTTTTTTAATTTTTTATTCACTGCTTTTTGCTTTCTTTCCTTTACTTCCACCAGCACTTTCACTGGTGGATAGAGATTGCTTGGTAAAATATCTATCCAAAGAGGTTTGGCTTTTTTAAATATTTCTAAAATGACTTAGTCAAATGTCATTAAACTGAGCAGCAATACGGCCAGTGTGAACCTTTTCGGGATGTTTCTTTTCAATAAAATCAGGCACTTTCTGATAATACCTCGAGATTTCCTTTATCGACGAGATCCTTCCATGACGAAGCAAACATGTGGACTGAGACCGATGAACAGAACGAACACATGGCAGTGGCACTGTGAACTAATGTAATGTCGTATGGTGAGGTTTTGTTTGTACCGTGGAGCAAAAAAATGTTTGAATTTCGTGTCGTATCCTGAAAATTTCGTATGCTGAAGCGTTTGTATCCTGAGGTACTACTGTAATTAAATATTAAAAAAACTTACATAACATATCCACATTAAATGATAATTGTTAATTTTTACAACTATTATTATTCACTCAGAAAAAATAAATTATTGGTGTCATTGTATCAAACTTATCAAAAAAGCAGTCAAATTTTTTGTAGTGACATTTTTCAATTAAATATAATGTAATTGTTTGAAATAATTAATGCAAACAGAAGTACAAAGTACTATGAATTAATTTGTATTTTATACATAAATATTAATTGTAAATTTGTTTTAGGTAGTAATGGGCGGAGGCCAAGAAGCCATGGACGTCACGACGACTTCCACGAGAGCGGGAAAGTTTGATGCTCGATTTTTCCACTTGGTTTTTGAAGAAGAATTTGGAAGGGTAAAAGATCACTTCGGTCCTATTAACAGCGTGGCATTTCACCCTGATGGAAAAAGGTTGGAGTTATGAATGATTTTAATGTTTTTATGCAAATGGTTTTTATTTTGGACAATTGCTGAAAATTTTAATAAATTACATTCAGGTTAAGTGTAAAATAAACAGTTCCAGAACTGTAGTTATGATGTGGCTAAGCTTAGTTAGCAGTGCTTAATAGTAGAAAGACATTCCTTATTTGTTTTTTATAGCATGCTCCACTATAGTGGTGAAGTGCTTATGTGACTTTGTGTGTGTCAGATGTGCACTTGCATGCTCCATTCAATCCATTTATTTTGCATGAACAAACACATGCACAAAAGGTACAGTGACCATAAACAAAAATGTTCAGTTAAGCTAAAGTAAAAACTATGCGGTTCCTCTGGAATTGATAAACCACATCCCTTACTGTATATTCAGTAAAAAATTCTTCTGAACAACTACTTGATTCTAATTTATAAAATTTATTTTAAACAAAATTAATATTAGCATGCTCCACAAAAGCAAATCAATCAGTTAAGCTTGTCCAAGCTTGTTTATTATTATAATAGTGCTATGATAATATAACCTATGCATTATATTATTGTGTTAATATGATATGTTTAAGGTAAAGTATTGTAGGGTAAGTAGGTTTTAAGGTATTTAACATCTTCAATATTTGCATGTCACATAAATATAAAGCAATCATCTAAACAATGACACAATAATCTAAACAATAGCAAAGCTTTTACATAAATTAATAACCAATTGTATCTAACAAAAATATTATTAGTATATACAAAATGAAATGTTGAGATAGATTTGAGGTATTTCTTCCCATTTTCATTTAGTCTTGTTTCTCGGCTCTTCAAACAATCTGTACTGTTGCCCTTTTCCATAAATGGCAAGAGTTAGCATGTCCCGTATGTTTTCTATGAGATTAAGATCAGGGTACTAATCAGTTATTGGTACCCCATTATTCAAGAATCACTCATACTCTTAGACTCGTGCACAAGTGCATTATCTCGTTTAAAAAATGGTTGACCCAGCAATACTTTCTGCATAGGTAATAAATATTCTTCCAGCATCTTTCAACACTCAATAAATGATAAAGGTGTTTCCATTCCAGCTGAAAGTGGCCCAAATCATCAGACTGTTGCCTTTTTTCTTGTTGAGGCTTTGCAAACAGTATGCTCAACCTTGGTCCTGTTGTGATTGAACTTTTTCTCTTCAAATCATTAATGGATTTTATTTATATTCTTGTGATAAATGTTTGCTTATAAAATACTTGTCTATTTATGGGACAGGCAAATACAATCAAACTTGTATATCTTGAATCTCATGGGAACAAGAAAAGAAATTTAGATAGATAGGTTTCGAGGTTTAGAGGTTTCTACACAGTAAACAGTAATAGGTTTGATTGACGGTATGGCATTTTATTAATTGTATTTTATTTGTACAATAGCACAGTGCTTGGGTGTATTGCAAAAAAAAAATTTTTAGAATTTTGAATAAGCTCTCTCTTAAAATTTCACTTATCTTTCATCTTATTACCTCTAGCCGACCAAAGGGAGAAGGAGATATTCGCTAAAATGTCGATTACTGCAAAATTTGCAGCATTGGCATACCCCCCTCACAAAAGTTATATGCCTCTACGCATATGCAGGCGTATCAACTCTAAGTCGATAAGTCATTTATAGAAGCTCCAAAGATCAATACTAGCCCTTTACATATTGATTTGAATTGTGTTTTTATTTTTATGGTATATTTTATAAAATTGTGAGTGTTTGCCCGGTAAGTTTTTTAAAGCAACTGTAATTTATTTTAAAAATTAGTGCATTACTAATTCAAAAAGGCTGGGAAACACTGCAATAGCAAGTACAATACAAACCTGTATTAAGATATGTCAAAAATGTTTTATTTATACCTAACAAAAATAGTTTGTCCATTGTTTCCAACTGATAAGATGCAAACCAAATTTTTAGCCAGTCGGAGAAAAACAGCATTAATTCTAACTATGTACTGTATTTCAAGAAATGTTTCTCAACTACAATTTATGCTATCAATAATCATATGTATTTGCCTAGATTTGAATTTATAATTGACATTTCAATCCGTAATATGAGATAAATAATTTTCTCCCAAAACATCTACAGTTTACAGAATATAAATTTCAAGATAGACATGTTTGAGATACATGTTCAGCTGTATGAAAAACATTAAAATTTTAAAACTTATCTATGACACTCCACCTTATAATTGTTTCGTCATCATAACATGTCTCAATGTACTGTTTTATGTAATGGTGGCTTTTAAGGACATCCCATTACTATAAAGCATTTGCTTTCATCACATAAGTAACAGTAACCTAAGTTTTACATTTAAACTGTAAATAGGCATAATGCTGTCTAGGAAAAAGATACTATTCAATTTTCTTCAGTTTTCCCTCTAGCTCCTCAGGTGATTTGCTCCTGGCTGCAGCACTGCCATCATCATACAGTGGGGGCAAGAGAGCTAAAAAATCCTGGCAAAATATAAAAAAACGAAATGCTAAATACAATACATACTTCTTTTTACATCATTTCAATAGACCACAAACTGAACATATACAAAACAACAATGAAATTTTGGTGAACTCGTCCCTTTTCCTATCTGAGAGCACTAAATCGAAGCGAATTAGCTGAGGAAAGTGCATGGGCCATTTTTGATTTTTCAAATTTGTTCTGTTGGTGTGTTCGATCAGTAATTTTGCAACAGTTGGAACATTGTTCTATGTAGTTATATTTTAGTAACTTGAGTTTCTATTTACAAGCATTTATATATATTAAAAAATAGTAGATTCTTCGTTTTCTGAATAAATGTTGGTTATAGTGATATAGGAACATCATTTTTTTTCTGCTACTTTTTGCTACTTTCTTTGCTACACTTAAATTTTTCTGGCTAGCCGTAACATGTTTCACCTTCTGTTTTCAAGTTGGCAGGAATGCTTTCACGCCTTGCTTTATTTTAGGGACGACTTCAAATGCAAACAATGTTTGTTTACCAGGGGAAGAGAACTTCTGGACGTGATAGAATAGAACAATAATTTAATGTTTCGATCGAAGAAATTGAGAAACGAACTAAATGTAATGTTGAAAAGCATTTTAGAGATTTAAAGCGAAAACTATCGGATTTTAAGTCAGAGTGTAAGTCTCGTCGGATGAATGCATGCAGAATCGATGAAAATTTTCAGAAAGATAAGGAATGGCTGGATACATCAATTTCCTTCTTTCGACTTAAAGAGAATTCAGACGAAACATTTGGGTGACCATGTTTATTATGTTCTGAGGGAACAAAACCTTTAGGAGATTCTACTTCCATATATACACACCACATAAGCACATTTGTGTGGTGTGTGTTATATGTATGGTGGAGCACAATAGAACATCCAAACACAAAAAACCTGAAATTTTTTACTTTTCTTGACGTTTCTAGGTGTGGAAAGCCCGAGCCTCAAATGTTCTGAAAGAGATAACAACAGCAAGTCCAAAGTGAGAGAGCTGGTATAGGAAAGCATACATGAAACACTGGAACAATAATAGCTGATGTACTCTAGTTTTGGTAGATGTAAAACTGTCTCATCATCAATCCGACATTATCCAGAAAGATCTCTTCCATATAAAACAGTTCAAGCTGCAAAGAAGCTCTGTTATCCTAAAGATATTATGTGCTTCCGTTGCATTACATACATTGCCACACCACACCGCATTTACTTTTAATGGAGGACCCTATCATTGAGTCTCTTCAGAATGAACTGTATCAGCAATGCTTGATATCAGAGTGGAATTTTGATGGATTCACAGTTCATACAAGCAAGCATTCTATTATTCCAAAACAAGTGATTAGACCATTTTTATTACGTGCCCAGTACCACTTTGCCTCGTTTGCAGAGAAAAAAATTATACGACAAAACCCACACCCCACGCTTACAAGATATTGTAGACCTCTAAAAATAGAATTTGCAAGTGTGTCTACAAATGCATCAATTGTGGACAAAAATAGAATACAGGTATACCTCGACTTACGTCATTTCGAGTTACGTCGTTTCCGATTATACGTCATTTTATTCAACTTTACGTCTGTGTGCCACAAATATTGAAGTCATAATATCACTAGAAAAGCGTTTAAAGCACATAAAATCATATTAAAATATATACATTTACAAGTATATACTGTACGCACATGAATTTGTAAATTTAGATTACTTTTTTCTGTACTATATTAAAAACTAAAATTTATTTGTTTGTAAGCTTAAAATAGATCCTTATTAACCATACAGTCGACCCCCCTATAATTACGGTCCCTATAATTACGATTCCTATAAAACTATGAAAAAATATACGTATTTTGGAAATGTTGAGTCGGATTAGTGTAGAATCGATTAATTTTATGGAAGAAAACCTTTCAATCAGCCATAGTCCGTAAACTTGACACGTGTCGGGCTGTGATTGGAACAACTTGTAAGAAATCGGATTCCTAATAAATTGGAACGTATCTATATCTTATAGGGGGGTTGACTGTATATTATTAAAAATGCATTAATAAATAAAATACAGAACCGGAAATGGTAATTTATGGTTTAGCCTAGAGACAAGTAAATTCGACTTATGTCGTTTTTCGACTTACATCTCTTTCCTGGAACCAATTACCAACGTAAGGCGAGTAGATAAAGTAAAAAATTCAAAAAACAGTGTGGATAATCGAGAAAGGCAACCGGAAGTTGGTCATTATTTAAGCTTTACCACGGTAGATGACAAAGTATGCAATGCACTTACAGAAACAATTTCAACACGATTTTGAGAACTTGAAATTCCGATTATCTGTCTTACATGGATGGATTCACGTATTTCAGTGTCTTCTGCGATTGGCTTATTGCTGCCACGAGCTCGCCATTTCTCAAGTGGCAATTTATAAAAAAAATATCAGAAAACGAAACTAGAATTCAGAACGAATTTAGAGAATGATGTAGTTTGATTGTTCGAAATCTGGATTCGGTAGCACAAATGATGGCAACATAGAGAGACGATTTTTTCAGAATGCAGAAATTCCTGCCAAAATCACAAAAGTAGACAGATTTAATTAAAAAAAATACACACTATAATGATAGTGGTGTCTAGATACTAGATTGATGTTGCAAAATTTCGAGCATTCTGACATAATACAGTGAAATACTTCGTTGAAAAATACCCTTGGTATTATGTGCCCGTGTATAAAATACTTGTGTGTTTTGTACTACAGCCAAGGCTTGAGAAGCTGGCAATAAAGATTTTAAAAGGTACAGAGAGCATTATGCCAGAAAATGTAGTCGGGAGAAAACTAACACACATATTTTAAACTTTTTATCGAGTTTGGATCCCGTAATCACTGGCAAGTGAGAATTTCAAAAGAAGCAGTCAACGCCCAAAAATGATTCTAGTCATTGGAATATTGATAATGAACTTTGAGCGAGAAGAGGACAAAGACATATCCCCAAATCCCAATGAAATTTTATTAACTAAAAATATAGAGACAGACTCCAGAATATTTTTTAACACTGTTTATAGCCCCAAAAACAAATGTACAATTTGAAAATTGAATCAATTAAGATTTGATTTAATGCCAGTTTTAAATTAATGCTCTCTTGCCACACTGGTATTAGATCAGAATTGACCGAAAGAAGCACTCATTCAAACAGTCGGAGTCAATTTTATACCATTATGCATAAAATAATAATAATCTGAGTGTAAAGAGTTTTTATTATTATTAAATAATTCAAAAATTTTACCTTTTAAGTCAATAATTTTGAAGTTATTTTTCTTATTTCAGTTACAGCAGTGGCGGAGAAGACGGTTACGTTAGAATTCACACGTTCGATCCTCCATATTTTGATTTTCAATTCGAGTATTAATTAAAATGTTTAAGAATTGCTGTCATCAATTTGAAAATAAAATTTTTATAAATTTGAGAAAGTAACTATTTAAAATCATTTACAATATTAAACGGGTACACGGCATTCCTTGCAGTTATCGACGACGAAGTGTAGCAAAGAATATTTGCCGAAAATAAACACACATAACCCATCCGTTTGTGTCGAAAAAGAAAATGTTAATGATTATCGTAAGTATATTTTATGTACTAAACTCTGCAAACAATTAAAGATGTTTGGGGAGCGGCACCATTAATTCTCGTCCATGTGTGGGAAAGGGGTCGCTGCCACCAATTTAAAGTTTGTCTTTTACCCTCCAGGATAATTTTGAGATGGAATCTTTCCACGGCCTTTACCGGTTAGCGTAAAATGTACTCTAAGTACGAACTCACACACTCCATTTTAGTTTCATTTGATTTTAAATTTTATTTTTTGACAAATAAAAGTGGGAACGTGTTTATACTTTAATGAAATACTCGGTAATTAATGTTGATGTCGTGCCATCCAAGATTGGATTAAAACTTGTCTGTCATTTTTTTAAACAATGCAGTTTAGTCACACTATACATAAGCAGAACTTAATCATTAAGCGCACAAAGGCCGAGTACAACCTCCGGTTGTTAGCCATCTTCTGTAAATGGTGTCAAATACACTGCAAGAAGCATTTTCTGGCAGAGAATTTTCTTCCAAAACTACTCAGAACCGAGCACTTTAGAATTCTGTATCCAAGTATTTCCATTTGTTTATTTAGTATGAGGTTATCACACAGAGCAGTGGAAAAAAACTACAACCATGTTAAACGAACGACACACCCGTAACAAATTGAATGTAGATGGAAATTAATTGATTTATAGAAATGCAATAGATATTTTGTGGTGATATGTACATACATACATACATACAAGAAAGACATCTGCTGTACACAAGGTCTTCAGCTGGCAGAAAAGAGGGTAAGGGGAAGGAGGAGGGAGAGGAGATAGACAGTAAAGAAAGATAGGATTCCTCTGAATGGTGTACTGTACGTATGGCTATAGTATCCTCTATGTTTGATGTTAGCATATAGTTTTTAGGCTGAAAGGCCGTAGTCCCCCAAAGGGTCTAAAAGAAACCCTGAGTGTAGCGAACCTAATGATTAAGCGCCGCCATGAATAGCTGTGTTCAAGTTAGTGCCAAGGTGCTGTTAGTAGGGAGACTAATACTTAATACTATTAAAACCGAACACGAGCACGAATCTTAATACTACTTAACAGCTAGACAGACAGCATGAAAAGCAAACAAACACAATGACAAACTAGATGAGACAAATGGACTGACAAAAGACAAACAAGACCCCAATTTTTTATTTTTAACATTAACTTATTAACTGAATAAAATAACCTAAAACGAACCTAACCAGACAACTAAAGCTAACAACCCTAATCTAATTTAACTTAACCGGAAACCAAGCTAAGAGTCCCTAATCTAACTTACAACTAGGACTAACCAAATTCAGACTGAAAAAGAAGACAGAAAATAAGAATTAAAATACAAAGTTGAAAGGCAGCTATATACCGACAGTTGAAACAAAGCGAGGGAAAGCTAATTGCCATCTGTGTCCCAGAATGAGTGCTCTCGAGAGCCCTACTAAGAGATATGAATGAGAGTAGATGATGGAACATTGTACGCGTGTGAATGAGTTGCTGCAGGTTGCGAGGCCAGTTGTACCCTTCAAGAATAGCAGCTCTCCTTAAACTATCCCTAATGTGATTGTAAAACTAAGTGAAGTGGTGTTTGGTCCTCCCAAATGCCACAATCGCATTGTAGATTGTCCCCGAGGTTAAATCTATGCAAGTATTGCTTAAAGTTGCTGCGTGGGGGTGTAACTAGGATAAAAGTAGCAAAGAATCGCAGTAGTGTCAACCTTGGGGATGTCCCGAGTGATGGGTATGATTATGTTATTTTGTGCTGTATAAACACCTGCACTCCTGTCGCTAACATAGAATTGAAGAAGTTTGTAAATATTTTAAGGGCAGTGATGAGTGTGTAACATGTGCAAGATAGAAGGCTACCAGGTGTGATTGAAGGCACCTCTAAAGTCAATAGTGATAATTGCCGTATGCTGATTATTAAGCTTAGCCTGGTGGATATAATTAACAATGCGTTGGATGTCATCTACAGTACCTTTGTTTCTAGAGAAGCCGAACTGATTCTGATGCAGGGCTCTAAAAAAGGAATGTAGTGAGTGTGGTTTAGAATGAAGTCATACACAAAGTTTGAATGGGCGTATTAAGGCAAGTGAGCACATTAGACCCGTGGTTATCAATCTTTTTGAAGTCGGGAATACTAAACTTTGACATTTCTTCCACGGAACACTTAAGACACATCAGCTTTANTGAGCCTTATATATTTAGAATCCCCTACGTGCAAAGCGAAATAATGGATGATTTAGTAGAAAATATGATTAAAACTGTAGTGGTTGAACTGTCTAATGTAGTGAGTGTGGTTTAGAATGAAGTCATACACAAAGTTTGAATGGGCGTATTAAGGCAAGTGAGCACATTAGACCCGTGGTTATCAATCTTTTTGAAGTCGGGAATACTAAACTTTGACATTTCTTCCACGGAACACTTAAGACACATCAGCTTTAAAATAGAGGTGGCAAAATTTTTTGAAATCAAGAGTGCATTTGGTCTAGTATATGACATCATTGGTATTTACTGATTATATTCCCATACAGAAATTATTTTACATTGTATTGATTTTTCTTCTGCAATAATTGTTTTAATTGTATATTTTATTCTTTCATGGAATACAGTCGACCCCCCTATAACGACAATTCCTATAACGTAGCGAAAAAATTGTAGCAACTTTCGTATAACGTACCTCCTATAACGTCGTTTCACGACAAGATTGATAGAGTAAATTCCTGCCAAAATCACAAAAGTAGACAGATTTAATTAAAAAAAATACACACTATAATGATAGTGGTGTCTAGATACTAGATTGATGTTGCAAAATTTCGAGCATTCTGACATAATACAGTGAAATACTTCGTTGAAAAATACCCTTGGTATTATGTGCCCGTGTATAAAATACTTGTGTGTTTTGTACTACAGCCAAGGCTTGAGAAGCTAGCAATAAAGATTTTAAAAGGTACAGAGAGCATTATGCCAGAAAATGTAGTCGGGAGAAAACTAACACATATATTTTAAACTTTTTATCGAGTTTGGATCCCGTAATCACTGGCAAGTGAGAATTTCAAAAGAAGCAGTCAACGCCCAAAAATGATTCTAGTCATTGGAATATTGATAATGAACTTTGAGCGAGAAGAGGACAAAGACATATCCCCAAATCCCAATGAAATTTTATTAACTAAAAATATAGAGACAGACTCCAGAATATTTTTTAACANTTTTGGAAATGTTGAGTGGAATTAGTCTAGAATCGGTTAATTTTATAGAAGAAAACCTTTCGAACAGCCTTAGTCCGTAAAGTTCCCACCTATCGGGCTGCGATTGGCTCATTCCTACAACGTAATTTTCGGTTAGCGTGGAACGTATCTAAGCGTTATAGGGGGGTCTACTGTACCTGTATTCCGTGGACCACGGATTGAGAACAGCAGTGAGAAAAGTATTAAAGTGCAGATTTTGTTTACCCATATCACAAAAAAAAGAACTGTTTTTTAATATTGGTACATATTGTTATATTGGAGATGGTATACATAGCATATAATTAAAATACGGGATATATATACAGTAGCCTGTATTATTTCTCTTTTCGACTGTAAAAACCTGGTTTTAATTAGATTGTAAATAGCAAACGGATTGGAAATGGCCCATAAAAATTACGGAAAAATGTAAATACTTGCATGTGGATTAATTATTAATTCATAAAAAAATCGACGCAGGCAGAAGAACGATAAAGAAAAATGAAACTTGTTATGGACGGAAGGGTGGACAAAGGTGGATTTAGGCAGAGTTTGGATGTCCAGTTACTAAGGTGATTTGCTATATCCAACACATCCTGGGATGGGATGTGTTGAATATTCTTGCATTTATATCATTTGTGATCTAAGTGACTAATAAAAATCGATATAGGGATTTGTCTGCTTGTAGTTATCGAGTAGGTGTGATTTTTCCAACATGTTTACGAAGCTGTTATCCCATTCAGAACCACCAATTTCGGCCTGTCGAATACGGAAACGACAGACAAAGTGAACCATTACCCCTTTATTCCCTGCGTTACGAACAAAGTTGTTTTGGAAACAGCTCCAGCATAGAGAGCGCACCAAACAACATAGCCCCTCATAGATTATTAGCATTGCCTGTCCCAAAAATAAACCAATAAAGAATAATCAAACGCAAGAAATAGATAGAGTTACTTCAGTAAATTTTAAGGAACAAAATCATGAGATAGAACAACCGTCCGAAGGTCCAGTTCAAACCCAATTAGCAGGAATTAATGAATCGAAAGGTAAATATTTATCCCCGTGCACGATGATTTGTGAAATTGAAAACAAAAAAGTATGATTAATGATAGATACTGGTGCAGCTGTTACACTAATAACTAGTACTCTTTTCCCCAACATAGAACAATTGCTGCAAGCCAAAACAAAGGCAGTAGACTTAGTTAGTGTTACAGGACATGTCATAGAAACGATTGGAAAGTTTAGATTGAAATTTAAAATAGGACAATTAGTATTTTATCATGATTGTTATTTAGTAAAGCCTGAAATCACGGGATCTTAGGTAGGGACATCATCGAAAAATATGACGTCACAATTTCTGTCAAAAACGCAATGTTAAGCTTTTCCTTGGGAGACACCGTAACCTTTTGGGATTAGCTGAATTACAAGAAAATTTTAGTAGTCCTAATCTGACAGAAAAAGTAGAAAAACTTGCAAACAGATTAAAACAAATGAATGCGCAGCATTGGAAGATGATCCCATAATTAGTACAGATAGGAGAAATAAGGATAATAATTATAGAAAAAGAAAATGAGACGTGCACGAAATAAAAAACAAAAGGAGAAATGAAATTTAAGACACCTGATAGCGTTCTCTCTCTTGTCTGAGCTATCAGCTATATCATTGGATGTAGTATTGTTAAACCGTTACATAGTTCCTCCATGATCAGAGGTTATTGTAGAGGGAAAGGCCCACCCACATGTGACAAATTGGATAGTAGTTGAACCTTCACCCTTTGAAAGAGAAGGAGTATTTGTTGCTAGTACATTAGTAAATACCTGGACACAAGGTAGAATACCTGTTAGAATATTAAACATAAAAACGCGGCATGTAAAAATTAATAAAGGAAGTAAGGTAGAGACTTTTGTCTTAGCAAAACAGGAAACGTGGCAAGAGGCCGAGCGAAATGAAATGACACGATCAAATGAAAATGAATTAACTAGAGCCCAGTTTGCAAATTTATTTAACCTTAGTGAGATAGGGAAAGACAAGTTAACACCTTTATTAGGCCTACTATATAAATATAAACACGTGTTTGCAAAAGATTTATTTGACCTAGGCTATTGTGATTTAATAGAACATAAGATAGATACTGAAAATAGCCCTCCTATTTGTTGAGCCTTATATATTTAGAATCCCCTACGTGCAAAGCGAAATAATGGATGATTTAGTAGAAAATATGATTAAAACTGTAGTGGTTGAACTGTCTACCTCCCCATGGTCAGCACTGGCATTATTGGTCGCTAAGAAGTCGCAAGGCTACAGATTCAATTGATTACCGTCAATTGAATAAAATTACAAAAATAGATCCTTATCCTTTGCCCCTAGTGCAAGAGTCATTAAGTTTGCTAGAAAAGGCAAGATATTTTTCTACGATGGAATCCTTAAATGGATATTGGCAGTTACCACTAAACCCAGACTCAAAAGTAAAGACCAGATTCAGTACACCGTCAGGGCATTACCAATTCAATCATATGGCTATGGGACTTTGCAACGCAGCCACAACATTCCAACGCCTTGCAGATTTGATACTAACGGGTTTAAAACACAAAATTTGTCTGCTTTATATGGATGACATCCTAGTGTTTAGTTCTGACGTCATATCACACTTAGAGCACTTAGAATTGGTCTTTCAATGTCTGGCAAGTGCAGGGATAAAACTTAAACCAAAAAAATGTAGTTTCTTGAAACGACAAATAAAATTCCTAAGACACGAAGTGTCGGAAGAAAGAATCCGACCTGACCCAGTGAAAATAGAGTGCGTTAAAAATTTTCCCCAACCACAAAGTAAGAATGATGTTAGAGCATTTTTAGGTTTGACAGGTTACTATAGATGACATATTTCCCAATATGCAAAGATTTCAAAACTCCTTTCTGATTTACATTTGTAGCATTCATCTCTCTGCGACTCATCTGAAATTCTCCACATTCATCTCTCTGCGACAAATGTAAATTTGTCTCAGAGAGATGAATGTGGAGAATTTCCAGTGGCTTATGCAAGTAGATTGCTCAAGCCAGCCGAAAGAAATTATAGTACCACAGAGAAAGAATGTTTAGCTGTTATATGGTCAATCAAACATTGTACACCCTATTTATATGGGAAAAAGTTTAAAATAATTACGGATCATACGGAACCCTTAGATGGCTCATAAATGTTAGTGACGAAAGTTCGAGACTAAGTCGTTGGAACTTAGCGCTCCAAGAATATCAGTTTGAGATCATACACAAACCCAGCAAAGCACATACAAATGCTGATGCACTGCCAGTGACGAAAATAGATGAAATGCGGTCAATTTTTAGCAAAGAATAAGTTAGGGAACAACATCAAAAAGATCCCTGTTGTAGTCAAGTAAAGAAAAAATTAGTAGGAGACCCGTCCTCCCTAGCATCAATCCTAGATGCAGCAAACTTTTATTTAGACGCCGATCAAACCCTTTACCATAGAAAGACAATAGCAAAAAGGAATGAGGTTTGGGACAAATCAGTAATTCCCCAAATAATGATAGAATACATTTTAAAATTATTTCACGACATTCCTAGCTCAGGACATTTAGGTGCAAAAAGGATGCGAAAGAAGTTGCAAAAACAGTTTTATTGGTTCGAAATGAACAAACATATCACACACTATTGCGACAGTTGTCAGGAATATGCGATGAGGAGAAGACCTCTGTATGGTCGTCAAGCCCCTTTGCAGACATTTCCCAAGGTATCGAGACTTTTTGAGCGCACTGCATTGGACATCCAAGGTCCACTCCCTATAACTCACCATGGCAACAAGTATTTATTAGTTTTCATAGACCATTTTTCTAGATGGGCAGAAGCGGTCCCTTTGCCAGACATTACTGCTAAAACAGTAGCGAAAGCGTTCGTCACGCAAATTATTTTAAGACATTCAGTCCCAAAACAACTGCTTACAGATACAGGATCCAATTTTGTTTCTAAAGTAATGAAGGAAGTATGTGATTTGCTGCATATAGAAAGACTCCTTACAACCGCATATCACCACCAATGTAATGGAATGGTAAAACGGCTGAATAAAACTCTCATAGATATTTTAACCCACTATGTTGACAAGGACCAATGAAATTGGGATGAAATGATCCCTTACATGCTTTTTGCATATAATACAACCGTGCATTTGAGCACAAATTAAACCCCATTTTATTTAATGTATGGACGTGACCCTACATACCCATTTGACATAGTTACGGAACCGAATAGGCTCAATTATGACATAAGCGAAAATTTCGCAAAACAAACTCTGTGTTAGATTGAATTCAGCACACAAAATAGTGCAGGAACACGCAGAAAAAGCCACGATAGACAGAAAGGTATATCACCAGCGCAAAAACAAACCTTACAAATTTTCAGTAGGAGATCGAGTCTTTGTAAAGGAAGTAGTAGTCCCCTCTGGTTTGAAGTGAAAGTTAGCTCCCAGATGGCAAGGACCCTATCGAATAGTTGACGAGACAAGCCCAGTAGATTTCATCGTTTAACACATACAAACAAGAAAGAAGTTGCATACGCACACCAATCAAATGAAACCTGCGATAGCTCGTTTAGAATTTAAGCCGTCCCTCGGAGATGACTATAATGCAGGAACAGGAAATTCAAACTCATATTTGGGTAGTGACGCAGAGTCACCTCAATCAGCCATAGTTGACCCCCGTGATGAGGTCATTTTACACTCGATCCAACAGGAAAGGACAGACTCAACATGAACCACAGAACCTGAACAACCCATGACCCTTTTCAAGTTTCACACAATTATGCTCTTCGAAGCAGAGGACCCATAAGTGAGTACCCTTGGGTCCTTCCAAAGTCATTGGGTTATATTCCACCTAGCGTAGTGACGATTACGGACGCGGAAGTAACTGAGGCTCCATCCCAAGGCCAATGTCACGAGTACGCGTCACCACCTACTTCCATTGGATTATTTAACGAAAATTGTAAATGGTGATCTCTTTTGATAGTTTAGAACAGTGGTTCTTAACCTTTTTATACACGTGGCCCACCAAATATTTCATAATTTTTTTGTGACCCCATTTTTTTAAATAATAATTTATATTTGTTAAAAAAATCAATTTTATTATATAATTTATTATTGCTTTATTTTTAAAATTTGCATTAATAGTTTCTTAGAATTACTGTGGTATAAGAAGCATATTTGCATTTATTTCTTCTGTACTAACAAAGTTGTAAGTAGGAAGAAATAAATAAAAAAACTAAATACGAAAACTTTATCTTTCTCATTTCACTTTTCAATATGATATTCGGTTATACATCAATTTTCTTTTTATTATATTCTGAAGGAAATTTTGCATAATTTGGCAGACCCCCCCCAGGGGGCCGGCGCTCCCTGTTAAGAAGCACTGGTTTAGAAAAGGTCATCATCCCCAATGAGGAAGAGGTTAGTTTGTAAAAATACGTGTGTGCTTTTAACGAATTGTCGGAAATCGGAACTTTGCTAGTAATGTAAAACTCTGTCTCGCATACGAAGCTTCGACTATCGTACCCGTTTTGACTAAAGGAATCATCTTTTTGCCCCAAGGAAATTTCCTCATGACAACGAGCCAATGGACTCTTGCTCTAGAAATTTCGTTTGAGGGATATGATGAATACTTAAGTGGTCTACGTCGTCACCTATCCTCTTTAAACCCCGTAGTTAGGAAGGGGACTAAGAGAAAAGATAACCCTATGCATCCCTTGTGAATCTTACCAGCAACAAAATTGGCAAATTTACGACTAACGTTCAACGATCGCGAAACAATATCAAAAATTAAAATCGACAGTTACCACAAACACTCAAACGAGGATTGGTAGATGTAGGAGGAAAGATCCTAAAATTTTTATTTTGAACGGCTACTTCAGAAGAAATCGAGGCGACAAACAGTAGGATAGACAGTTTATCCAAAAATCAGCAGAAAATGGTAGACATTTTGGAAGCGCAAACAACAGTGATGAACCAAACCCTACAAGCAATGAAGGACAACCAGAAATACATCGACATGATGATAAAACGTCAGGAATATCTCTAGACAAAACTTCAGATGTTTAGCTATACTTTTGTGGTAAGCACCGCACTCCGATATGCAGAAAATGCTGTAATCTGAATTTAGAGCAGGTATCACGAATTTCAGACAAGCCATAGAAACGTTGGAAAACGATCGACTTGGCTCTTATTTCGTGTCAAGGTCTCAGCTGTTAGAGGCATTAACAGAAGTCAACAAACACCTGCCTGGAGGAATATCATTAATAGAACTGTTAAATGAAGATAACGTTTTCAAATACAGTACTTCCAGTGGATCACTATTACAGCCATAGCGCTACTGACTACTCTTAGAATTTTTGCGAAGTTTCCATTAATTACACCAGAAGGATACTTCGATCTCAAAATTCCCCGCATTTTTTCCCTTTCAAAGACATTTGCTTACTACCAAGTTGATTATCGATATATATCATTGTCCAGAGATAGACAGCTCTATATGTTGCTAGAGGCGCACGACCTACAAAAGTGTAAAGTCGGATTAACGAGATTGTTAGACATTGCTTTTGACCATGTTGGAACGTATGCTCGAAAATGGGATGTTGACAGTTACTATAACAATCAGCTCCTCTAGATTGACAAGTAATTTTAGACGAAATCTAGAATGAACAAAAGAAAAAAAAAGCAGAGAGAAAAAGAAAGGAAAAATGGGCGTGTATCCCTTTATCTTGATATGAAATATTTTTATTAACCTTGAATCTTAAGAAAATTTTAGTCCCAGAAGAAAACATGAATGAAAATTGAATGAATGTTAACGATAAGTCGTCTTCTATTTTCCATAGACGCCATGGATGATCTTGATCTATCAAGATTGTATTGGGAACCTGATTTTGTCCAGTTTGAATCATCCCAATCTTCAGGAAGCTCCTACGAATCCTCGGATAATCTTTATGCATTGTCTCCTTCGCTTATTCAAAAGGCAGTCCTCCAAGCAACAGCCCAAAATGACGACCCCCAGCGATCGTCGCCATACCATTAGAAGCTAAAATATCAGAAAAAACTTAAGGGAAGAAGTGAAACAAGTGAATAAAATGGCAGAAGAGCGTGCACGCCGTTTGGCAGAGGAGGGAGAGAGAGAGACCGAACAATCCTCAAGTGAAAGGAAGAATTAATAGACGACATATCCGATGAATTAAAAAAAAAAAAAAACGACCATTTTATTTTATTTTTATTTGCCAGCTTTATTTTATGAATGTGAAATATATGTATATGTATAGGCCTATATATATATATACATACAAGAACTTCT
>NW_019385262.1:342433-348281 GCF_000671375.1 Centruroides sculpturatus
TTTTTTTCTATTTGTGAAAATTTCTACGTTATTTAAAGGTAATTTTTATTATAGGCCTATAGACCTTACACAACATTATTAATATGATTTTGGAGGTTACAGAACTTTAAAATTACTTTAAAAAATGGAAAATAATTATATCATTTGATTTCAAGATATTTTGTATACCTTAAAAATAATTAATTCTATCCCGGGAAACAGTTCACTTTTATCCCGGGATCCCGGGACAAGCAAAAGACCGGGAAATGAGAAACCCTAGTAACCACCGAGCACATTTTCATGTGACTCGAAACCTAATGCGCGAGAGAAGAAAAAGGGCAGAGAACAAAAGACGGTATTTATAATATTATATTTTAAGACGGAAGCTAACTGTCAGCTTTCGAGGCTGCCAGAGAAAATGTCGCTGGCACCAAGCGACATTTTCCTTTGGTATGGAGTCATGTGAGGTTCCGGAAATAGCCCCCGAAAAATATATAATTTATTTCTCTGGAGATTTAAGTGTCGAATCGGCGACACCCGACTTTGACGTCGACGCTCATCAAAAGTTGACGGAAAAACCAAATTTTAGATGTAAAAAGAAAAAAATTTAAAATATTAAAACTTAAGACGCAGTTTAGAAAGCAAAACGAAACTAAAAAATATCAAAATGAGCTTAGGTGTCGTAGTCAACGATTAAATGCGATCAGAGTCTAAAAGACTGTGTCAGATAAACCGTCTCCAGCCTACATTTCCCGCAAACTATACGAAGCTCCATTTACACCTGGAGACAGGTGGAAGACCAATTTTAGAAAGTGATGAGGTAAAGTCTGTCCAATTAGCAACAAGTCGATCTCGAAAAAACCGATTTCAAGGACAAAAGAGACTTCTACTAGACTACCTGTTGTGTTCGTTTGCCTCAAGCTGTAGGCTGTGTACACATTAGGCCAGTGTTTCTCAACCTCTAACAAATTGTCGCCCCCTTCAATAAAACCGTTACGTAGTATTGCCCCCTTCACTACAAAATTCCGATGCCGAGGGACAAGGCTAACGCCAAATTCGTACCGCATCGAATAGACTAGTGACTAGTATAATGCTATTTGTTTAATTATTGTACGATATAACGAATAAAATATCTAATTATTCTTAATGTAATGTTTTACTATATCGCCCAGAAAATTCTTTTTCGCCCCCAAAATATAAATTGTTGCTAATCGCCCCCTGAACATGGAAAAACGCCCACATGGGGGCGATATCGCCCCCCGTTGAGAAACACTGCATTAGGCGTCAGGGGCGGACTGGCCATGTGGAAAATGTGGAAAATTCCACATGGGCCGTATACAATTTGGGCCGTTTTTTTCTAAATATGTACATAACATACTGTTTGGTTAAGTTTAATTTTAAAAAATTCATTTATTTTTTTTGTTAAGTAAGGTAAATTTCAATTTTTAGGTATAATATAGGTATATATGTGTAGGCCTGTATCATTTTACCCGGCGCTACCCGTATCCGAAGTTAAATTAGTTCGGCCGATCTGAGTCAAACACTACATTAGCCCGATTCGGCCCAAACAGAAAGCATCCTAGGAGAAAAATAATCAAAACTACTTTCTAAACAGAGAAAATTGGTCATTTGTTTACATTGCTAGAAACCGTTCACCACTCCTATGAATCTATAGAAATGCACGTTATTAATTTTGTACTTAGCCACCAAAGCAATGATTGTAGTCATAACAAATTTAATGGCCACTTATATTATATCCTTTATTTTAGGCAAGTAAAAAATGTTATTCAATAATAATTTCTCTGTATTCCAAACGATTTAATTAAAAATAATCTATTTTGTAGTGTGAGGCCGGGACCCCACCCCTCCAATGGGAAACTGGTTGTCGAACTAAAGCTAATATATCGACGATTTATTTCGTAAACAGGGACGAGTGTAAGACGATTTAATTGTCGCATTCCCGGACCAAATTCACACGTCCTCGATCTAGATCAGGGAAGGTGGGAGAGAGAGTAATCGGGGAAAGTTCGACTGTCATCTTACAGCCAGTTCAAAGCACTAGACCAAAATTTATGGGACCATCACTAAATATTCCTGAAAACGCATTTCAAAAATTAAGAAGTTTAATCCAGTAGCTACTCAACACAATATTATTTCAGAATTGCAACATTTTAAATTGTCATGGAATATTTTAAAGGAAAATGTCAATGAAACTTTTATAAAATTAAACGAAAATGAACATTCTACTGACGATCAAGTAGAAACTAATAAAGATGCAATTTTATCCTCTTACTGCATTGCTTGCAAAAATTGCTCTATTTGTTGTTGTTATATATTACTCAGATATAACATGTTAAGTGGCGCTTATTCTATACTTGGTCAAGCATACAAATATCTGCTGTCTATGTCTGTAACACTAGTGTCCGGTGAACAAAGCTTTTCTATGTTAAAATTAAAAGCGGACTAAGATACTTATAAGTATCTCGCAAGAAAATCTACAAGCCTTTGTGTTAATGTTAGTGGAGAAGGATTTTTTAAACGAAATACATTCTGATGATGTCATTAATATTATTGCTCAATAAAGCAAACTTCTAAATAAAAAATTAATATTCTAGAATATAGACTTGTGCTTATTGTAATTTTTGTCAATGTTGTATTTTGAATATATTTAAATATAAATAGAAAAATTACATTTTTTTTTATTTGTGGGCTGGGCTGGGAATAAATTTTCCACACCAAAATTTTAGGGCCAGTCCGCCCCTGTTAGGCGTTTTGGTAACGCGCGTTTTAAAGAATCAAGAGTTCCGCATAGGCATACATACTCAAACGCGCGGCCATAGATTTTTGTTAGAATGCGCGTTTTACGGGCGCTTTAACATATATGTGCCGTCACGTTGTTGTACGGTACATTGTATCGCGCGCTTTCGGGTAGAGTGGACGTACTGTACGTCGGCCGAATTGGAGAACGATCGTTTCGATACCCATCTATTTATCGATGAAATCTAAGAGATCGCCCGTCGTCAAACGATTTTATAGATATTTTAAAAGAATTAAAACATTTGGGCACGTATTGTCTTAGTTTGAATACAACGTCGCAAACATTCCACGCGTCGGTCTATCTCGTAATATCGGATGCACCCGAAATTCTCTTTGCCTCCGCCGCACAGTGGGACCAAATCCCAAAAAGCTGGCCAAAAGTCGAAAAATAGAGTTTAAGTTCCGGTAATTTCTAGTCGTGGGTTCGGTTGGATAAGAGTCCGAAGGTCGAATTCTAGACTTTAGCGCCCCCTATCCCTTATACCTGCTATTGTAGTTTAGTTGAAAGGGGACCCTTAATCGAGCTAGACGCGTCATGCAGTAAGCAAAGATTTCTACGCTATATTCAAGAGGGTGCCAAATCTCTAAAAATCAATCGAATTTAAATTTAAAAAATGGAATTTGCAGCTGCAAGTAAGTAGAATATCATTATGTAACACAAAATTGATAATAATACTTTATGTGATAACAGTAAACGAATGATTTGTACGAAAATGAACGGAAGATTACAACAGAAAATTTTAAACATGTAGAGAAAAGTTCATAAATTCTGTAGAGTTCTGCGACTGGACCGATCGCGTGTTGTAGATCGAACTATTATTGAATGAAAAAAATTAAAACTAGCTGCAATTGTGTCATTGTTGCGAGTTCTTGCAATGTAAAACATAGTTTTCTGAATTTTGTACATTAATGACACAGAATGTTTTGCTCTTTTTTCTTGAATTTGTCTGGTGTTTTGAATATTGTTTGCATGTAGCATATAAGCTTGAAATCAAACTGCGGCAAGCGCATAGTGATAAAGAAAATAAAGAAATATGATTCTGAAAAACGAATAAACAGAAGGGTTTCCGTATAGAATTGGGTCTAATAGTCGATCAACCAAAGCCTGGTTTCAAACCAAACCAAAGCCGAATGATGAGAATACCGCTCGACAATTTTTCGAAAATTCAAGCATTTCTGCTGCTATTACAGGGGTTGATGAGGACTTGATTATGCGTTTCCATGTCATATTGCAGACAATTTCGTGTGGCCATGAAATCAATTTCATAGAATTTCAAGATTGTGCCTTACAGACAGCTCGTTACTTTATGCAGTTATATCCATGGTTCTGCGTGCCAACTTCGGCACATAAGATATTGATTCATGGTGCAGAAGTGATAAATTCATCGGTATTGCCGATAGGGTAGATGTCTGAAGACGCTCAAGAGTCTACTAATAAATACATTAAAAAGTTTCGAGAAGATTTTGCAAGAAAAGTTCCCGAGTCATTATTTTACGCCTATTATTAATATCCAATCCGTTTATTTCGAGTTTGTGCGAATTACCTCGAAAAAACTCAAAGTCATTGCTTCCAGAAGCAGTTTTATTGTTAGTTGCGCCATGTATACCAGCAAGTACAGTACAGGAAGCTCCAGCGATTTCAAAGTTGAATTATCTGATTATGAATCAAATTATTCTTTGGATGACGATGCATGAACTTTAAATCAACCGATTGTATGTTTTATCGTATTAAACAATATATGGATTTATTTTGTACTTTTTCTATAAAAGTGGTTCGTGTTAAATCCGTCGTTTTGTTTTTATTTCAAATTTTGACTTTGGATTCGTAATCAGCGACCCCAAAAACCCTCGAATACTGACTTTCAGCCAAATTGATAACGCTTTTGACTTTTGGCCAGCTTTTTGGTATTTGGCCCCACTGTGCGCCGTCGTCTTTTATAGCGACGATGGAGGAGACGCACGCCAGCAATTAGTTTCTCGTCCATTTCCAAACTGAGCCAGTGCTCACGCTCCACTAAACGGTCGTCCAACGCCGAGCTAACGCGCGGCGTGTACGCTGCTGACACGCGTTTAAGGCAACGCAAAACGCCTAATGTGTACACAGCCGTAGAGCTTCCTTTCATCTTTCCTGTGCTGTCACTTCAGATTACGAACTTTTCACTCGACGCTGTCACGGGCCCCTCCAGCGTAGGACCAGATCGAATCCGAAAACAACTTCCGAAGACAACCCAAAATCCTGAACTTAAGGATCTTTGGCAAAAAGCAAAAAGCTTAACCCACCTCTATCCTTTTGAGGATAGGGGTGGGTTAAGCTTTTGCCATTTTATAATAGTTAAAAATTTAGTGTTTTTAATAAAATATGATAACAGATGGCGCCACCAAAATTTTAATAGTCGCTGGGAAACTTGAGCAACTGGTTGCTGGTTTATTTTATGAAGAAATCATTCATTTATAAATAAGATTTCTATCTAAAAATTTAACTAATTTTCATTTTAAACTAATAATCTATATATATAATCGAGATGGACTGATGATAAATAAGCACAGAGCCCAAACGGTTAAGAAGGGATTTTTGAAAATTACTTTGTGAGGGAGAGGGAGGGTTAATCTCTGCTGTTGTTACTTTTTGCCCGGGCTCATCTGCTGATTACAAATAAAGTATTCATAATTTGTAATTATGACCAGAAAACACCACAAAACCAGTTCCGGCTATTGGCGCTGTTTGCCGCAACGGCTTAATTTAGAATTAATGCTGGCTCGGGGTCTAGACTGTCGTCACCTGTAGGACGTTGAATGTTGACAAGACAGTGTCTACACTGGCAATCATCATCCAGGTCTACCACAAGTTCAGCTCTGTATCTCATTGTTGATTCTCTTCATGTATATAAATGTAACGTTTCTACTCTTAATCATTGTATATCAGGCACTGTATCTATGTATCGGCAGCATTGCGACTCGTAGGGTTTCTGAAACGGGATTCCGGGATCCCGGTTGTTTTTTTAACCCGGGAAATATCCCGGGAAATTTTTCTTATCCCGGGAAATCCCGCAAA
>NW_019385263.1:0-10143 GCF_000671375.1 Centruroides sculpturatus
GGCGTAATAATTTTTCAATTCGGCCGAATGGCCGCAGCTGCTTAACCTCAGTTTAGTTTTTGACTACTCTGGGCTACAAGTTTGCAGCGATCTGTGTAAACTCTTTTAAATATTACTTAAGTTAGTAATATTTGAAAGAGTTTACATCAAATATTATTTCTCTGATTTTATTTAATAGTAGAAAACTTACTATTCTATGCTTTTAATAAAATTAATAACATTACTTAGCCATCATTCAAGTATGACTTCCATACTGGAGAGGGGATAATGTACAAATTTTGTGACAGATTCTGACAGGGTGGGGTGTTAGTAAAATCATGATGTCCTAAAGATTCTGAAAAAGTTTCCTATTTGAAAAAAAAAATTTTTTTGTCAAAATTATTATGCAAAAATATTTTGATCAATGATCACACAGCAAAAAATTCTTGCTTATTTAAATAGTTACACATAGGGAAAGAACTGTACTAAATATACTTTGCTGCGAGTGCTGTAGTAGAACTTTTAACATGAAAGGATAATGGCAATAGTTTAACTGTTACAGATATGGATTACAGATAAATATGCCAATAAAACATATACCAGTATTGTTTGTTTGTTTTTTTTTTTTTTTTTTTTTTTTCAAAATTAGCTTATCTGGGCAGGAAATTTGAATAAATTAATATACTGTAGATTATTTGTTTTATAAAAATGCTTGGTTTTAATATCAGGGAGCTGATAGATCAAACATATCAGCATGAGATGTCTAAAAATTGATGACAAAATGTGACAGGAAAGGGTTAGGTAGACAAAAAGGACTTAAAATTATCATCATATTTCAATGACTCATTATTCTGAAGAAAGCAATTTTTATTTATTAGATGTGCTATGATACTGAAATGTGTTTTATTGGTTTATTATTAGAGAATACATATTACTCAAATTGCAATTGCTTATCATTACGGTAATAAATTATTATATTTTATATATAAAACATTTTATAAAATGCTACTAAATGATTTGAATTAGAATAGATACTAAATTGGATAACAAAATAGTATACATTTATTAATGTTTAATTTTGTTTTTGCTTGTTGACTATAAATATAAATCAATCTGAGATTTGCTGTTATTTCAGTAAACCATTTGAGATTCTATTATTGTTAGTTGTAGTTGATTGAATCAATTTAACTCTGTAAATAGATGTAGTAATTTAATTAAGTGAAAAATTTAAATAATCAATTTATTTTTACCCCTAATACATGAATTCTATTTTTTTGAATAAGTAGTGTGTGTGTGTGTGTGTGTATATATATATATATATACACTACTTATCCAAAAGATAATATAGTTAAAATAGTTAAAATATATATACAAAAATATATACAATATATAAAAAAGTTAAAATATATATACAAGTTTTTAATTAGTCTACATTTTCGAAAACAGCATTAAAAATCATTTTGTAACAGAATAATATGACGAATAATTATGGAACAAGAAAAGCATTTTTTTTAATGTGGAGTGTAAATATTCTTCCGTTATTTTCTCTTGTAAAAAGTTTTGATTTAAATTTTTATGTTCTATTCATGGAACATTTACGTTCCGTTGTATTTTTCAACCTGAAGATGGCCTATTAATTAGGCTGAAAACGTTTGTTGTTTAAAAATTATATTTCTCGGCAAAAAAGGTGTTTTGTTTATCTTTATCTTTTGTAAATATGTACCGGTAATCCTATGTTCTTTATTAGTAACCTTGCACTTTTACATGAATAAGGATATAAGAGAATTCTTGCAAGACAAACCATTTTAAAAGATTACAGGCCGTTTCTAACAAAAGCACATCACTATCAAATATTTTTAATAATAATCTGGAATTAATATATAAGAAGTCTGCGATTTTTAATGTGACGATTATCGATTTTTATGCTGTACGATGACATACTCATACATAATGATGAGTTCTTTTAATAACAAATTTTTACGATATATTATACATTATAGTGTATAACTTTTATGTTAATGTACAATGAAATATAATAAATGTCAATTAATTTTCGGATTATATACATATATGCGAGTATATAATTGACACTTATTATGTTTCATAATTCATAGTTATGTAAATATTTACCAATAAACAAAACTTGAATTTAAGATTTATTGCATAATTTTATGATGATAATTGCTTTTAATTTACACATTTATTATTACATCCTGTTTTTCGAAAATTCCGTATACATTATATATAAAAATTACTCAAACATATTAATTTTTTAGATAATTTGAATATATTCTAAAAAATAACAAAGCAATAATCTCTTATTTATGATAGCCTCACTAAAATGTTGCACTACCAAAAATTCCGATTAAAAATTAAGAACCATCAACTTAATTAAATAAAATAGAAATAATTAAATAAAGTAGAAAATTATTTTTAATTTTAATTCTTATGAATTATTTATACCTTCATCGAATAAATTATTATTAGAGAGAAATTCGAATAGAATAAAATCCTTCAATCTGCTAATTTTAATAATAGTTGATTAATTATATATATTTTTTTTCAAAGCTCCCAGGACTCAGAATAAGCCATCCGCTCCAAGAATAACTTCTAATAGATTAGCTAGTAGTGGAGATTCTCAAAGGATAGAAGAATTAAACAGCCAGGTTAATGATACTGTTATATTATTTAATAACAATAATAAATAATAATACAATAAATTTGTTATTTATATTATTAGTAACAAGAGTAGTGTAATAACAACAATATTATTACCGTTAGTATTATTTTGAAGACATTATACATTTTCATATAAAATGAAATCAATTTTTTTTATAAGTTAGTCAGCTTGAAAATCTCACTTCTATTATCGCGTTGACGTTTTCAGTTTTTTAACGTAACAACGAAATCTCTGGAACTATGCAATGATAACAGGGCGGTAGATTTTAATTAATAAAAGTGTATACTGTTTTAAAATGAACAGAAGAGTAGTGTAAAACTAGTCTTTACATAAATCAAATACACTAATAATAATAATTTTAATTTAATGAATGTAGATGGCTGAACTTAAGCTAACGGTGGAAGGCCTGGAAAGAGAACGTGATTTTTATTATGGAAAGTTACGAGATATTGAAGTTCTTTGCCAAGAGCAAGAACATACTGAAGATAAAATGGCTTTAATAGAAAGAATTTTGGAAATCTTATACGCAACAGAGGTTTATAAATTACATTTTTAAAATAACAAACTGTTTATATATATACATAAATCTAAAAATTAATATTTTAAACTGTTACAGGAAGGTTTTGCGGTTCCAGACGACTTCACTGAAGATGCTATACCACCTCAAAATGACGAAGATGAATATTAATATCAGCTATACTTCTTTCATTTCCAATACAGTGTTCGTCTGCTTTCTTTCATATATATACATGTATGAAGTAGATTTGCTGGTTTAATGTGTTCCGCAATCTGAAAACAACAACAACAAAAAGTTATGCTGAATTATTAGTAATTGTGTTTATATATCCAATTTAGTCTTTGTCGTTTCCGGCATAATATAAAAATTATGGAAAAGCTACAAACTGTTACCAGAATCGCAAAATACAGTAATTTAAAAATAAATTACAAATAATATATATATATACATATATATAAATATTTAAAAAATGGAACAAAATAATAATAAAATGCTTCAAACGATTTTAAAAACTAAATATAAAAATCAATAATTATTTAGTTACTAAACTAACGACCGGCATAATTATTGTATAGTTAAAGACTGACGTATTTTCTAGAAGCCAATATTATGGTGCTTCTTCGTGTTAAATCTTCTCATTATCATCGCATGTTCTATTGAGGATCGCTTTATTCTTTTTTGTATATGTTAGTACAAATATATATATATAGATGCAAATCTCTTAATTCATCACTTTCTATGATTTAATATCGGATATTATTTCTCGTTAATTGTAAAATAATGCATATTAATTTATAGTAGTTATGTAGTGTTTTTATTTGTTTATAGAATTGTTATCTACATTATTGTTAAGTGAATTATGTTTTATTGTACACAATTTTACATGGTACGGTACTCTTAACTACAAGTACCATTACCACCCACACACACACATACACACACAAAGATATATTGTTATAATAAAGTTTATTCATCTCTGCTGATTACTTTTTTAATGATTTTTTGCAATGAAATGATATCTATTTATAATATATTTACATACTTTAAACAGTTATCCATCTTTTAAATATTGCAGTTTATTGCGATAATGTCACAGTTAAATATTCAGAAAATCGATTCCTTTGTTACATGCTGTAATCGATGATGCAATATATAGCTACTTTGAACCGTTCGTCGAACTCGATTATATTCATTACATGACATAACATGATTTAAGACTGTATAAAGATAAGTTTCTTATTTTTGGCGACCGAATTTTGATCATATTTAAATCAGTTTAACATTCAGGAAGTCGTTGTGTTTATTCGTGTGCAGAAGTTTAAAAACTGTATTTTTAATTACACAAATTGAATATAAGTTTAGGTAATGTAAAGAAGTTTTTCGCTGATACCAACATTTAATTATAAAAGGCAAATTCCAAAGTATTAAATTCATTTTTGTTGAAGTATTCTTTAAGATAATGATATTTTTCAAATTTTAACGAATTTCAACAGCATTAATAAAAGTATTTCAAACAATTTCCGGTTTTCCATTAGCTTAACTAGAACCATATTAAGGAATCCAGAATTAGGACTTGCAAACCGAAATTTACCGCTGGACCACTGTTGATGAAGAGTAAACTCTTATTTGATTACTTTGATAGTATTTATTTGATTTTTTTTCTTCATTTATTTAAAAAACAAAACTTAAGTTGGCCCGATTTCCTTCCTGATCGTTTCTGAGAATCACATTTTACAATATTAATTGGGCTACAATTTTTTTAAAATTGTAGACCTATAAATGTCCATTATCATCCGTCCATCATTCTTCCCTTAATCTCGAGAACGGAATTAGATTAAAGACGAGACCAAATATGGAAATCTTAGAGGCAGGAGACTATGTAAGAACTTATCTATGCAAACCGAAAGTAACATTTCAGTTCAAAAATTTTCCCCTGAAAGGTGTTAGATAAATGACCGATACGACTCTATTAAAGGAAAAGTATGATGTACAGGGGAAAACCACTACTAATTAGAGGTAGTATATACTGTATTTTAAATTAAATAAATTAAAAATATGATTACANAAAAAACTCTCACTAACTAACTATAATTAAAAGTGGATTACTTATTTTATGTAAACAATAATCAATTTAAACAGGCACTGTACATACATTTATTTATTGTTATTTGATAAGTATATTATATAAAATCACAGAAGTCATTTCAATACATGCATAAATTACATTTCCTAAAATTAAATAATTATAATTAACAATAAACAAAATTTAAATTATTCTACAATAATTTCTAACAATTTAATGTGATATTTGTTGCAATAAATCTTCAGCAATATTTTTCAAATTTGGTTCCCACTTTGTTAACTGACAACGAATGTCTGCTGATGCGTCAAGCCTGTTTCTTTTTTTTAGTTTTTGTCACAAATACGTTAAAATGGTAAAAGTTTTCTTTAGACCTTTTAAATTGGACCTTACATAGCTTTAGCTCCATCAGTGCAGATGTTGATGCACTTTTTTCAATCTATTTCATTACTTCGAATGAAATCATCAAAACCTGTAGTTGTATTTTTTAGGTCATCACACATTAACAAATCTTCACAAAGCTCATCGTTGTACTGATATTTCACAAAAACTAAAAGTACTGTCAATCCACTGACATTGGTGCTTTCATCTATTCTAAAATTAATGCTTGGTTAAATTGAAATTTTACTAGACTACAGGTTCACTTGGCACTAACGGCACAAATAGACGGGTAAATCAAGTGGATAAACAAGTTGTTTGGACTGTTAAAAAGGAAATCAGTGTTCATACTGGGATATTTTAAAGCAAGTTTTTGTCATTTCTTGTGTTAATAATTTACAGCAAATTCATTAACATGTGCCATTTTATAATGAAAGTTAGATGTGCCCCTTTGATTTATGCTCGTACCCCTAGGGATACATGTACCCCTGGTTGAGAACCACTGAATTATATCATCAATAAAAAAAAATCACTAGAGACAAATTTTATCTACATTCATTGCCATAAAAATTAACGCATCAAGAAGAAATTATATTGTGAAACTTGACATGCATATAAGTCTCAAGCAGGTATGGAAATGATTAGAGTTACATCGTGATGCTTATTGCATAATGCTAGCAGAGGGCATTAAAGTGCATCTCCCTTGGCCTATAGAAAAAGCATGCAGAGGCATAGAGGCATCCTGTCTGTAGTTTATCTATTTCAGAGGAATGTTGTATCAGTAGAGATACCTTTTCATTGCAATCAAAGATCATATGAATAACTGAGTTTGAGAGGGGAAGGATCACCGGGTTGAGAGAAGCTGGATGGTCACTTCCCGAATAGCCCGCCACCTAGGCTGTTCTGACAACACTGTGAGAAGGTGTTGGGACCCAGTGGATGAGAGAGAGTTTGCACACATGGTGTTCAGGCTCAGGATGCCCTTTGCAGACCATTAGCCAAGACTGCCTGGTCCTCCAATAAGTATGCATGCAGTTGATCGTAACATTGTCTGCCATCTGGACACAGGTTATGCCATCATTACAGGCCCATGTCTGTCCATCCCATTTCAAGGCTCCTGGGTGAGGAACATTTGGTATTGCAGCAACCATTACGTGTGCTGCCACTGATACCCTCCGTCGCCTCCATATGGAGTGATGTTACTCCTGACGGGATTGGACCTCAATGGAATGGAATCGAGTCATCTATAGTGATAAATCCAGATTCAGTTTGGGTACTGATGATGGCTGTGTTCATATCTGGAGGTCTGCGGTGAATGCCTCAATCCTTTCTATGCTTTGGACTGGCACACCACAGCTGGTGTGATGGTCTTGGGTGCCATCACATACAACAGCCAGTCACCTCTAGTAGTGAGCTAAGGGACCATGACAGCCCAACGGTATGTTAGTGACGTCCTACAGTCACTTGTGTTGCCTCTAATGGCAGGTCTCCCAAGAGCAATTTTCCAACAGGACAATGCTTGACCACACACAGCAAGGGTGTCACAAGAGTGCCTCTATCACATTACCACACTTTCCTGGCCTGCCCAGTCCCCTGATCAAACATGTCTGGGATCACCTGGGATGCCAAGTTGGATGGCCTAGGAGTTTGGCCAAACTAGAAGATCCTTTGCAGCAACTGTGGACTGAGATGCCACAGGATACTGGACAGGACAGGAGACATATGGTGTTATATCACCATACGTCTCCATATCTACCTGTATCTCCTCATATATTCACGCTAGACACCCAACAGGTTACTAGAATTTCCTTTCATTTGTACTGTAATTATTCCTGCAATAAATGATCCTTTTGCTTTCATTTTATGATCACTTACTTATATTACCGTTAGTTACACTCACACATGTACAATTTTATCTGATTATGAGAACTTGGTGCATTAATTTTTTGGCAATGAGTGTATTTCGGAATAGTTTTCTTGCCCAAAGTGGGGATATTAAATTAAATACTTTAGTATCTGAATAAGACTGAACGATAATGAGTTATTATTTTTGCTGTAAGAAGACCAATTTGACCAATTACTATTTAATTCAAATAATAAATAAAACAAATTAAGCTTTTTGGATAAGTCTACTGTCATAATTCAAATGCTATCATTCTGCAGGGTGTTCACGATATTACTAGTATAGTCTGCACAGTGGAAAAGTAGACTTGAGTCAGTCTAAGCCAGAGATCTATTTCAGATGGAAGGAAACATGAAAGTTTACACATGGATCCATCTCTTGGTTATTTTGTGGTTTACATTTTTAAAATGTTTTTATACTATCTTTATCAAGAATAATTTTATTATTTTACATTTTTTACAAATTTTATTACTATGATCCTGTGTCCTTCCATCCCTTTCATCTGACACAGTCCTTCCTGCTCAGGTTGAGTTATGTCTAATCTTTCGCTGCGCGGACTATAAATGGCCTCCTATTGGACTAATTTTTACCGTTCCGTTTTCTGCGACGGCAAAAGTTGAAAATTTTCAACCTTATATTCCATCAACTTCGATGGCAAAAGTGACGTAATTTTGCCTTCTGTTCGTCCGTTTCCGCGTGTGAGTACTAGACTGTTGTTTTTATTTTTAAATAACAGCTGAAAAAAATCCAGAACGAGTTGCCTAACTTACCCTGCAAGAGTTAAAAATTGTGTACTGCGTCATCTATTATGAGATTTTATTTTTAAAAAGTTTTTATATTAATATAAAATGACAAAAAGCGTAATCTTCAGGTAGAGATGAGTTCTATAAAAAAAAAAAATTATAAATGCTAATTAGGAATAAAATTATTAAGTTCATATCATCACCCCCTAATACCCAAACCTCTGCAAAATTTCAGAAATTTCGACAAAAGTTAAGTTTTAAAGTGGGTGACAAAATCATGCCCCTCCTTACACACAACCAGAAAAGTCTCCGAATTGTTTTTCCATTTCTTCACGTTTTAAGGTTCCTGAGTCTTAAAATAAAAAATTTTTGACCGGTCACCGTACTTTTCCTCTGTTATATAACAGCCGGAATAGTAAAACATTGTTGAATTACAACCCGTTCCTAATAAATGTTTCGTTCTTGGTTTACAACAAACTTTCAAATATTATGTTAATGAAACCGAAACCAAAGATGACGTCATTGCAACTTTTTTCTTTAACTATACATCGTGGAAATCATTTTTATATTAAAAATATTATTTTAAAAACTGTATACAAATGTTAATAAATATATTCAAATTCAGCGAATCTTCGTACCACACTGGCTTCTGGAAACAGTAATTTTATTTCTTAATTAATACAGTATAAAGTTTTAAGGCAAAATGCGATCCTCGTTTATTATTTTAATTTAAACCAATATCAGCTTACATCTGCAAATGTTTGGTGAAGTAAGCTTTCTTTTTCCGAATGTAAGGTAATCCTTGACCTGGATAAGAGTATAATTTTTGGAAAGTTTGGTTACACAGGCTCGTACAGTCTTCAAATGCATAAAGAACAGATAATAAAGCATTCTTTGTTTTTTAAATATTATGCAAGTTCGTAGAAAAAATATTAATATAAATAAAAAGAAAAAATTTCCTGAAGAAAAATTAAAAAATTCAACTACTGCGAATCTAAACATATACGTCTCCCATAAATGCCTCACAGTTAAAAGGTATAACAGTGCTACAAACAAAAATTTTCTCTTACGATTTCACTTTTGAGGAGTGTAACACCACGAAGGAATGCGCATAGCCACATGTACATTGAAGGTCCGATAAAGATGACAGATATGCAACTGATTAAAAGAACAAGACAAAAATATGCGACAGCCAGCTGTTCATTCAGTAACGAATATGGCTTCCTCGGGAAGCTATACGACGAGAAATACTCGGACGAGGTCCCTTAGATGTTCGATAGAAGAAAGATACGTCGGAAGGATGTGAAGTCTGAACAGTGCGACAGGCCATTAGCGAAGTTGCGGCCGAAGTTTTCATCTCTAAAACGTGAACGTTGAACGTCAAGCGCCACTTACAAGATAGCGGCTCTCGACGTTCACGTGTTTTAGAGATGAAAACTTCGGCCGCAACCTCGCTACTGTCTTGCTAGAACACCACCAGGCCCACCAGTGGCCAAACACAGGCCTCACAATTCGTGTGACATACTGGTCCACAGTCAGAGTACCGGAAATGTGTACTTCTGATCGAATACGATGCGTCCCCAAACCACAATGTCCGGTGTGAAGCCTATGTTATGCTCGGAGAAAAGGTTGGCACGTAGCGTTTCCCGGAATACCACCACACCCGTCCACGGCCATCATTCCATAGACAGAAGTGGGATTCATCTGTAAACAATATCCAATGCCATTCAGTGGCGCAGTTGGGATGATGACAATGACACCACACCAGGAGTGCAGCCATGTGTTGAGTGGTTAATGGCATCCCCGTTGCTGGTTGCTGTGCATGCAGCCCGACTTAATGCAACCTGTTGCGAATGGCTTGGG
>NW_019385263.1:13184-33682 GCF_000671375.1 Centruroides sculpturatus
GTGTACGCACGACTTGTCACGAGTTCGCCCAAACCACATTGCTTGGCCTTCATGTTCCCAGTCCCAGTACCAGGCCAACCACCAGAGAAGAACGACGTGGACACTTGTGTCTTGTATATGCTTTAAAAAGCGTTGCATTGTACTTTGAAAAGCGTGTGGTTTCAATCACAAAGTAGGTGCATATTACAATATTTTCATAGTATTCAAAAGCAATGATGACAAATAAACAATTTTTTATCATTTTTTTAATTTAAATTTTTTAAATTGATATGAAAAAGATAAGAAAAAAATAATGAAATATTTATTTTATATGTGCATCAAAATAGTATAAAAAAACGTAACAAAAATTGTTTATCAATAAAATTATAATATAAAATGATGATATATTTGATAATAAAACTATATTTAAAAAACAATAGCGAGACTATTATTTTCCATATAGGAATTTCGACAAAATTCAATGGACTTAAATTTTGATTTTGAACACGTAGAAACACTTTTGCGTTGCGCGTAATCGTTTTCACAAAAAATTCATCTGGCCCATTAGTCCCCCCTTATTCAGATTCTAGATCTGCCGCTGGTCAAGGGTGTCACGATTTGTTATTTTTCAATTAGGTGTGCCACTCAATGAAAAAGGTTGAAAAACACTGGTATAACGTATAACGTAATGTATACAGTAATACCTCGACTTACGCGAACCCAGAGTTACGCGATTTTCAAATCTCGTCGATTCGTCTTTTGTTTGAGAGCCACGCAACTCTTGATTACTCACTCCCCCCCCCACACTATTGTTCGGCTTACATGTTCGGACGTGTCGCGCGGAATCGACACATAGCTACAATTTATTTTGTGTTACAGTATTTATTTCTGTGTTTGTTATATCTACGGAGACTTGAGAGACTCTATGTGGTGATTTCTTGTAACCGTGAACGAATTAAAAGACGAGATAAGATTAACGAGAACATTTATTAGCTTACATACATCCCACTTGAATTTTACACAAATTGCGAAATTATACCGCGACTTACGCGGTTATCGCTCGGTCCCACCTATCGCGTAAGTTCGGGGTATTACTGTACTGTATAACGATATTGTGGACAAAAATCAATTATGTAGTCAGTTTCCCATAAAAGTCCTCTCGGGAAACGTTTATGGAAAACTAGCCCCCATTTAGATGTTACAAATGTGAAAAATGTAGAAAACTGTACGTGACTAGCCAGTTGGCGAATGGCCTGATGATCAAGCGGTTAAGGTGGCAGCTTACCGCACTGGGTCCATCCGGATATGTCGGGCCCGTCCCTCACCACCCGGCTGCCCCATTGTGGGCATGGCCGAACCACTGACTTGCTAAAGAAGGCCATCTTAGTGCCCACAGGGCGAAAAAAGTTTTAAAAAAAGGCCAGTTGGCGAGGNGAATTTTTCCATAATACATATTATAAAATCTCATACATTTTCATGAAACGAAATATAATGGCAAAATTTGTAAAATGAAAACGCTAATGTATTATATTATTATATTATGTCTTAACGTATTAATTAATGATTATATAACAACAACAACAGCAAACAAACAATCAAACAAATAATAAACTTTGCCCTGAATTCACAGTATAACAGGATCGATTTCCTTTCCTCATTTTGAAAGAAGCTTGGACTGCTACAGGTTAAACCCATCATACTCAACCTGCGGCCCGCGGACTTTTGTGAGTGGCCCGCGAGCTTTTGTGAGTGGCCCCGAAGTGAAAGAGAGCGGAAAATAATTACGTTGACTTCTGGAAATAATTACCACTTCTGGAAAGTAGTGCCCGATCAATATAAGACTGTAAAAAATGTGCTCAAAATTTACTTACGTTGTTCGCATCAACGTATCTATGTGAAACGTCATACTCAAAAATGAAATNGTGGCAGCTTACCGCACTGGGTCCATCCGGATATGTCGGGCCCGTCCCTCACCACCCGGCTGCCCCATTGTGGGCATGGCCGAACCACTGACTTGCTAAAGAAGGCCATCTTAGTGCCCACAGGGCGAAAAAAGTTTTAAAAAAAGGCCAGTTGGCGAGGTCGAACCTGGCCATTGGTAGGCTACAACAAATCCAAGACTCGTTGAACATAGAGAAAAAAACTAGTCGATCAGAAAATGAAACAAAGAACTAAACATGATGTGAAAATTACTCCGAAAAATTGGTTAAAAACTCCAACAACGAATTGCTTAACTTTCCCGGTAACGTTTGGTCGCCATCTGTTGTTATATTTTATTTTAAAAATTTTTTATATTTAACTATTATAAAATGGCAAAAAGCTTAATTTGAGAGTAGAGATGGATTTTATAAAANTAAGGTGGCAGCTTACCGCACTGGGTCCATCCGGATATGTCGGGCCCGTCCCTCACCACCCGGCTGCCCCATTGTGGGCATGGCCGAACCACTGACTTGGTAAAGAAGGCCATCTTAGTGCCCACAGGGCGAAAAGAGTTTTAAAAAAAGGCCAGTTGGCGAGGTCGAACTTGGCCATTGGTAGGCTACAACAAATCCAAGACTGGTTGAACATAGAGAAAAAACTAGTCGATCAGAAAATGAAACAAAGAACTAAACATCATGTGAAAATTACTCCGAAAAATTAGTTAAAAACTCCAACAACGAATTGCTTAACTTTCCCGGTAACGTTTGGTCGCCATCTGTTGTTATATTTTATTTTAAAAATTTTTTATATTTAACTATTATAAAATGGCAAAAAGCTTAATTTGAGNCAACTGAATAATAGATTATTATAGTTCACTTTATCATAATTATTTTATGTTATGTTTTTAAAGTAATTAAAGCTTCTGTAATACATTAAATTTCTAGATAAATTTAGATATTATGAAAGAGACCAATTAGTTTTTAGAGAATCGATTAAAGTAATTTTTCTAAGATTGAAGTTTTTGAAAATTCGCAAATTTTTGCAAATGGAAAATTGTAAATAAAACTGATTTATGCAGTTTTATTTACAATTTTATTCTACATTTTATATTTCATTCATAAAGTTTGGATAAATTTGAGCAGAATTCCAAAGATTTAACTGAGCTAAAGCATTGAAGAAATAAAAATGCAACTAATAAAAATTATATGCCTATATATGAGGATATAGTAAGACATTTTAAAATTTATTTATCGCAAATATAAAATACAGTAAAGATTAAGTGATAAGTAAAAAAATTTTTAGCTGTGAAATTAAAAAAAATTTTAAATGTGTTTGTATACAACACAATCGAGGCTGATATAGGAACACATCTCGGATAAGAAATTATTTTAATCATGTTATCTTCTTATTTGAAAATTTAAAGATTGATTTTAGTTATAGCCTACTACGCTATAATATGTCTTTTAATTAATAATGATAAGAGAAAAAACTTTTATTAAAATTAAATACTGACTTTTAAGGTGAAATTTTCAAAATTCACGACAGTTAACGCAGTAGATTTTTTAGGATTCGATATTGTGATAATATAATCTACTTCGTAATGATTTGAACTTGCACTTCTGTTGAGTTTGCTTATATTTCTATAATGCATTCGATTGTATGTGGAAAATACTTCACTAGATAAAGTATTAATTAGCAATGCGGTCTGTATGTAAAGAATTTCATAAAAACAGGTAGTGCATTTTCAGTAGCATTGACAAAAACCTAGTGTCGAGCACTAAACACTAATTTGCACCTCACCAACAAGAATGGCAAGTGGAGTTTCTGTATTTTCTTCATGTGTAAAAAGAAGTTTGTTTCTCATAGAAAGTTTTCTTGTTAGGCTCCTCCCATTAGTAAATAATCCTAGTGTTGCGTTGCCTTATTCCATCAATCTATTCAGTGTCGCGAGTGACATAAAATACAAAACATTTAAACTGCATGAAACAAATGTAAAAACAAACATAAAAGCACCGTACTTAAAAACATATTCCACATTCTAAATTACATAATCGAAAAAAATAATTAGAAATTCTTGTAAAAATAGTATTTTTGTTGCTTTGAAATAAAATATGCATTTAGTTTTTATTTTTAATTATGTTTTTAAGACTCAACTTAAACAAATGTTTTCTACAAAAGTTGAAATAAAAATAATCGTAAAATATATATGTGATATTATATATATATATATTTTGCAATTCGACGTATATGATATATAGGCCTAATATATATAAATTGAATTATTGATTAAATTGGCTTTTCCAAACTTTCCGTTCAATAAACGTTGCGAGTATCTATTGATGAATTTGCAGTATAGAAAATCGAAAAGATTTGGTATATCTCATAGCCTATAATTAAAGACGGCCAAATGACCAAACGGTCGAGGTGCTAAACTACCGCTCTAACGCTTTGGGGGACCCGGAATCGATCCGCCAGGATTCGATGGTCCGTCTGGTTATGTCTGGTTCCCATCTCTCACCACCCGGCCGTCCCATTGTGGGCCTGACCAAGCCCATAATGGGCTTGCTAATAGAGGTCCTCTTATTGCCCACAGGGCGGAAAGAGTTTTAAAACTATAATTAGAAAGAAAATTCTGTTTTCCAGAAACTTCATACTAGCAAAAAACCTATTTATGTCTCTGTCTTTTTAATTCTATTTTGAACTATTATCGTCTATTATATTATCTCCGGTTGATTACATCAGTACAATAAGTCCTAGTACACGACAATAGCTCAGAACACATTTTATTGAATATATTCGATTATTTTCTCTATACAGATCGCATATAAATAAAAACTAGTAAACATTTTTTTTTTTTATTGTGTAATAGCATTGTACTGAATCCAAGTTTGGAGTTGGGTTGAATTTTTTTTTAATGTAATAAATAGTATTTCTCATTTAAAAAATATAATTTTATAATAGGCTTACAACATTGAATTGGAAAAATTACTCTGTATCATTACGCATTTATACACTGTTGAGTAATCTTAGTGAATATATTCTATTCTCATTTATCCTTTTTATAATCTATTTACTTGGAGCAACAATCCAAACATTGAAATTTAAGGTTTAAATTTATTACGAATATTTATCACATATTCTCCAGTTTTAAGATCTGAATTGTGTTTCGGATTAATTATTCATTTGAAATGATGTAAACGAAATCTAAAAGAATTTCATTACGGACATATGAGGCGTAATAATTTTTCAATTCGGCCGAATGGCCGCAGCTGCTTAACCTCAGTTTAGTTTTTGACTACTCTGGGCTACAAGTTTGCAGCGATCTGTCTTTTCAAGAGTGTTGGTAGTATATGGGAGTCTTTTACTCCTCAACTAATGATGAGGCGATTGTCTCTATAAGTACTGTATTCAGATGAGCGTGGTGTCGGATAAGTTGTTGTCCCTCTATTAACTTCTAGAGGAATTCCTTTGGACCTTTTAATCCTCAGCATAATATCGAAGTTGCTGAAGCAAAATTTTTAGTCCCAGGTTATAAAAAAAAGCATTAAAAATTGTTTGAATCTTTTTAAATAATAGCTTTTTTTGTCGGAGTTTATTTTTTCTTAATACACAAGAAATGCTATGAAATGAATAACGTGTTACGATATTTTTGAGGCTCTTGTAAATGTGAGGATTGGGCCAAATGTCCTTACTGATCCCTTATCTTTAGTGCTGAGGGCACAATTCTCAATATTTTCTTAAATTATTGTAATAATTTTCGAAATGGAATATTCATCATATCATATACAGTATATCTGAAATCTAAAAACTATAAGATAAAAATCAGTAATATATGCATTATAAGTTTTGTTCCGAAATATATATATATATATATTTTCCTGGGAAAAAACTCAATGCATGCCAGATTTACCAGGCTATTTTGATCAGTATATATAAAAGATTGGGACAATGCCCTGACACGTACTGTTTGTGATAAATGATGGGATTTCGATCGGATTCAAAACTGGGCCATTATGGCATAGATTGATAACTTACTGTGCAGTCGTCTGAAAATAGTGTATATATGTAATTAACAGTGGCGTGCTGTCATTGGAAGCGCCGCTTCCCTTGTATTTTCTAAAATATAAATACATATTGTGCGATTATTTTCTTATTTTAACGTACTTTGAATTATTTAAAATTAATATTTTAGCATAACCGCATTATGTATTTTATTACAAAATTCTATACACGTGAAAAACAACGATAAGATTGCTATTGTATATTTGAATATAAATTCGTGTATGAATATTCCCAATGGAAGCGCCGTATTGTCGAATACAAGACAGTTTCCACGGCGAAAATATAAAGTAGCCTTTATTAGTTAAAAAAAAAAAGAAAAAAAATTCGTTTGTAGTTGAACACTCATTGTTTATATCAAACTGCGACGCAGAAACCATAAATCGCGGAAGGAAGTCGTCCTATAATCGGTGGAAGATCGAATTCATCTTCGATTTTGACCTTTCTCGCGCTAAATTGTCCTAGGAATCTCGTTACACTTAGTAACGAGGGACCAGGCACTCGGGAAGCGTGGTTGAGGGAGAACGACCAATCAAAATGGCCAAAAGAAAGAACCGAGATTGATATAATCCCCGACAATCAAGGACACCTGGTACTCCATTAACGTTAGTTCCCAATAACCAAAACACCGTGTGTCGACGCGCAAAAAAAGCAGTTTCTCGTCTATTTTTCAAATCTGTAACCCGTTCCACTTCGGACTTAGACCGTGTCGTCGACCCCAGCAGACGATATCTCCCCACCTGCCTTACAGACTTGTCAACGCCACTGTCCCGGAGCCACCTTCTATCGACGATCAAAGAACCACATCGACCCCCAGAATGTCCGAACAGCTGATTGTCCTAAATTGTCCTATTTTGTACATAGTGTAAGTTTATTTTATGTTAAAATAAACGGTTTTTGTTTCTTGTCGTATTTGACTCCTCCGCCACCATGCACGTATGAATGGCCCTTCTTTCTGCTTTGTCGGTAGATGCTGGTTTATATGGAGTCTTAAGGCTATACACCTTTACTCCGAGAGACTTGTAGGTGATCGCTATGCGACCGAAGAGCCGGCCTTATAGAATGGCCTAATCGCGCGCGGGGAAAGAATGCCTTCCGGGGAGACTTTTATGGAAAACTGGCCCCTATTCAGGCGTTATCGACATGGAGAAAACCCGGAAAACTCCATGCTGCCAGCCTGTCCGAGCGAGGCCTGAAACCACGACCGAACTCTCAGTGTTCAGGGTCTAGTCCACTCAAATGCGGGGACGAAGATGGTGGGCCAATGGACCCTAGACCATCACTGACACGCAATTATCTGATTTCCCCCTGGAAGTCGGCATCTTACAAAAACTCAGTTCCCTATCATCAAATGTGACAGCACGCCACTAGTAATTAATATTAAGCAGCCCGAGAAACT
This sequence comes from Centruroides sculpturatus, assembly GCF_000671375.1. NCBI lineage: Eukaryota > Metazoa > Arthropoda > Arachnida > Scorpiones > Buthidae > Centruroides > Centruroides sculpturatus. Next base: position 20,542 of record NW_019385263.1, read on the forward strand.
TAAGAATTTACTATGAGAGTAGTGTAAAATATATATATATATATATATCATTGTCACGTTGTTTATTAATTTATATCATATATTTAATTTTATAAAAATTTTTGCGCCTTTTCAATTAAAAACTTTTTGCCTAGAGACAAAAACTGAATTCAAGTATTGAATCTTTGAATATCAAATTTAAATTTTTTTATCAATGGGCAAAGCAGAACTTAAAATATTATTCATGTCTGAAAATCAACTTTATGGAAATAAATATATATTTAAACAAAAAAATATAAATTTAAAAGTTTATTCTCTGTTAAACGATCAATTTGCGATTTTCATTTCTAAACTACACATTCTAGCTGTGAAATCTTCAAAAGCTGATTCACAACTTGTAAAATCATTATAATCTTCGTTTCTCAATTGTTGATGAGCTTCGTTTATGTCATTAACATTTACAGATATATTTTCAACATGTTCTGATAATAAATTTAATCTTCTTATTGTTTTATTTCTGAATTCTTTAATCTTTTCCAATTTCTTCCAAATTTCTTTCCTAAAAGAATTTTTCAAGAATAAATTAATTAACACGCATTTAAAATCGCTTAAAATTTTATTCAATTTTCGAAGATACACGTAAACATTGTTACTTTTCATTTTCCTTTTCAGCTGCTTTCAACATCGCTTTATCGTTAATATCTTCAAAACACTTTTTAATTTTAAATTTCAACTGAATAAAAATATTTACATTATTAAATGAAATTTTAAAATTTACAATAAAATATCTAAAAATTTATTCTAATTATTATTAAAAATCTTTGCTGGACTATACGCAATGGGTTTTTTGTTATATCTATCTTCACATACAGTAAATGGAATATTCCAAATTTATACTATTCACATAATAAATATAAATATGTTTTGTTATTTTAACTACCGGTATTTATGAATGCCTATTTGCACAATAAATGTTATTTGACATTTATAAATGAATTATTTTTAAAATAAAAATTTACATAAATTTAAATATTTTCAATATTTTATAATAATAATAATAATATATTAAATTTACACTTCTAATTCTATAAAATTCCTTTTAGTTTCTACATCAGTTGGAAACGAAATTATTTCTATAGAATAATTAGAGAAAATAAAAATAAAAATCTGAAAAAATTCTACAGGAATTTTTCCATAATACATATTATAAAATCTCATACATTTTCATGAAACGAAATATAATGGCAAAATTTGTAAAATGAAAACGCTAATGTATTATATTATTATATTATGTCTTAACGTATTAATTAATGATTATATAACAACAACAACAGCAAACAAACAATCAAACAAATAATAAACTTTGCCCTGAATTCACAGTATAACAGGATCGATTTCCTTTCCTCATTTTGAAAGAAGCTTGGACTGCTACAGGTTAAACCCATCATACTCAACCTGCGGCCCGCGGACTTTTGTGAGTGGCCCGCGAGCTTTTGTGAGTGGCCCCGAAGTGAAAGAGAGCGGAAAATAATTACGTTGACTTCTGGAAATAATTACCACTTCTGGAAAGTAGTGCCCGATCAATATAAGACTGTAAAAAATGTGCTCAAAATTTACTTACGTTGTTCGCATCAACGTATCTATGTGAAACGTCATACTCAAAAATGAAATATGCAAAGAACATATATAGAAACTGGCTTACTGATTCACACCTGGATGCTGTTTTACGAGTAGCATGAATCAGTTACAAACCTGATTTAAATGAATTGACAGCCGAGCAGTCAAGGTGGCAGTCTACCGCTCTGGATCGAATCCGGTCGGGTCAGGGAATCCCCCAGGAATTTTTCGGGGAGTGGTCCGTTCGGATATGTCGGGCCTCGTCCCTCACCACCCGGTCGCACCATTGTGGACCTGGCCTAACCCAGACCCACAACGGTGCCTGCTATAGGGGCCTGCTATAATGCTGCCTGCTATGGACCTGCTATAAAAGGCCCTCTTAGTGCCCACAGGGCGGAAAGAGTGTTAAAAAAAATTTAAATGAAATTGTGAAAAAATGTTCGCAATATCAACAGTCACACTAAATTTCTGGGGTAAGTGAGAAATTAAGTAAGTTTTTTATTATACTGTAATTGTTATGTTGCGGCCCGCGTGTAATAGCTATCATGTGTATGTGGCCCGAGAGAAAAAAAGGTTGAGTATGGTGGGGTTAAACGAACAATTGAAGAAGAAAAGAGAACCTTACAGAAATATATAAAGAAAAGTAAAAAGGGAATGGTAAAAGAAGCTAAGAGTCCGAATTGCAGAAAACCGAAGAAACAAAGGAAGCATACCGAAAAGAGCACTTAACAAGGTAACAGTGAAACTGGCCTTCGAGTAGTTTATTTCCCTCCAAAACTAGTATCTTAAGAATATCAAACAAAGAGTAGAAAGTAGGAGAAATGAAAGTAGCTAAGATAATGAACATTAAATGTCACCCGTGAAAAGTGAGTGAGAAGACTGTCGAACTGCACAAGAAAATTACACAAATATACTGTCTCGAATGGTATAACAAAACAGCAGCACTAATTCACTGAAATCTTTTCATAAAGTATGGATTCAGTATAGCAAGACTTGATATAATCACAGAATAACATAGAAGTGAAAAAACTGTTGAAAAATACTCTGGGATTTTCCAACACAGACGGGTAAACATCTCAATCACTTTAGAATAAGATCTTATTCTAAGGTTTTTACCCTACTGCCCAAATATAGGTTTTATTTTGGTCAAGCCGATATATCCTAGCATTAATTAGAGAAAATAATTAAAAGACATAAATGGAAAATAAGGATAATAACAGAAATATTATATCTATATAATTATTTATTAATTTCAATCACCATTTAATCTTAATTGTTAAACATGCGCACTGTATGCCTGCATGTAATGCAATTTACTATACAATACATGCGCTATGGTTGTGGATTATAGTTTAAATGATAATATTGATATTTTTTAACTCTTTTCGCATATTTTAGCAATCCCATTGTGAGTTCGGCCAGGCCCACACTGGAGCGACCGGGTGGTAAGTGAAGGAGACGACATATCTGGTCGGACCATACTCGAAACATTCTGGGAATTTTCGACCCGTCTGGATTCGATGATATTGGTATTGTATAAAAACTATCTATTGTGTTTATTGAATACAAATACTACCAACATTCTCTTTTTTATGAGCCGAATAAAATACAGGTATACCTCGCCTTACGTCGGTAATTGGTTCCAGGAAAACGACGTAAGTCGAGAAACGACGTAAGTCGAATTTACTTGTCTCCGAATCTACTTATCACTAGGCTAAACCGTAAATTACCATTCCCGGTTCTGTATTTTATTTATTAATGCATTTTTAATAATATATGGTTAATAAAAATCTATTTTAAGCTTATAAAAATCTATTTTAAGCTTATATATGGTTAATAAAAATCTATTTTAAGCTTATGGTTAATAAAAATCTATTTTAAGCTTATCTATTTTAAGCTTTTTTCTGTACTCTATTAAAAACTAAAATAAATTTTAGTTTTTAATAGAGTACAGAAAAAAGTAATCTAAATTTACGAATGCATGTACTGTACTGTAAATACAGTACATACTTGTAAATGTGTATATTTTAATATGATTTTATGTGCTTTAAACGTTTATCTAGTGATATTACGACTTCAATATTTGTGGCAGACAGACGTAAAGTCGAATAAAATGACTTAAACTTGATTTTTATTTTTCCATATACTTTTTTAACAAGCGACGTATAATCGGGAACGACGTAACTCGAAACGACTTAAGTCGAGGTATGCCTGTATATACTATTAAAACCGGAATCGCACGGAACCGAATATTTTTTCTGGTTTGACAAGTTTCCATTGTGAACAGATTCTTTTTTAACAGAAAATCACTTCGTTCCGAAGAATTTTTTCCGTTTAGGTTAGTTTACTTTATATTTAGTATACTTTTTATTAAACGCTATAGACAGGTTTTACCGTAGACTATGTAATTTAGGTAAATATTTGAACTTTAACCTAATCGGAAGAAAGACATACTAAAAAACCTAGAATCCGGCAATTAATTACTGCACAAATATGTGATTCCGATTGCACAATTCAAAATTTTCATTACACATTTTGTGTCCAATTGCACGTTAGAATATACACTGCTGCACTGTATTAGATGTTATATTAATAGAAAAAATAGTATGGGTACTAAACGTCTGGGAATACATCTGAAAATCCCAGAGTCCTGGGAGAGATGTTTAGAGATTAAATCCTACCAATAATTCATGAGGCTGTATAAGTGGATACTGAAAAACTTGATAAATACTCAGAACTTGCTTACGAATTAAAGTATCTGTGGAGAATGAATAATATACATATTGTGCAAATAGTCCTTTCTTTCACAGGTGTCATATCACTTATACTATACGAAAATCTTAAACCATTAGAGTTTCTCAACAGCACATACATCACACTACAGAAGGCTGCCGTACTATACACATGTTACGCATGTTAAAAACTGCGTAAAAATTCTTAAACACTGGTACTTATATGAATAGCACGTAAACAGTGTTCTGCAGTTATGTCTTGACTCCAGTTCGACATAGCGCTAACTACTTGAATACTCCTATATGCCATGTATGAAGAAGCGTTTTTAGCATTTGCCGCTGTAGACAGATAAATTTTGCCGTCCTTATTTGTAGTAGGAGGTTTAAGATAAAACATTATATATGTTAATTTCATTAAGTTACAAAAGTATTTCTCCTCTAAATACTTATTTTTAAAAAATGATATTGCTTTTATATATTAACATATTAACAGACAGATCATGTAATTAGAATGCACTTATAAAAATTTGCCTCCGTAGGCACATGCCTACTTTGTCTAGTAATAAAAACGTTTCTTCAATAACGCCTTGGCCACCAGTGACCAAGCGGTTCCGTTCCCTAAACACTGGGAGTTCGGTCGTTATTGGCGCCTCGCTCGGACGGGCTGGCCACGTGGAGTTTTCCGGGTTTTCTCCACGTCTGTAACGCCTAAATAGGGGCAGTTACCCTTATAAAGACCTCCCGGACGGCATAACCCCACCGCCCAAGAGTGGAGTTGCTGTAACTTAATATATAACAAATAACGCCATAATAATGCATAATAATTATAATAAAGCACCCTAGATGAGAATAAACCCATTTAAATTATCTTCAAATAACGAAAAATAATTTTCAAAAATTATTAAAACCAAAGATTATGGATGGATAGATTGCGATACGACTCCTAAAGTAGGTACTGTGTATTGCTAAGAGAAGTAAATCAAAAATAAAATTGTTAAAAGTTCCAGATTTCAGAATCGAATCTTAAAAATCAAATTTATTTCATTTTATGAAAGTTATAAAATGCTTTTACTTATGCAAGCAATTTTTATTTATTAAATAGTTGTAAAAATAATTGATTGTAATTATTATCTCTACGTTAATTAAAAGGTACTTGAGATGCAATACGAACCTTAAGATCATCTAAATCAAATGAGAAAAATCACTTATTTTTTAAAATGAAATTAACGTTTTCCCACGGTTGAGAATTACAGTAAAAATAAAAGTTACCAGTTTATCTGCTTTTTTCATATCGTTTATCATCTCATCAATTGCCATCATATCTTCCACAGAATTCAAATCAATATATATTTTTGAAATGTCGCCACTATATTTACTTATTATCTGAAAATAAATTATCATTAACAAAATTAAATTACTAATGTTTATTACAAAAATAACAATAAATTTTGTCTTCTTACATTTTCTAAACTTTTGTTAAAATCTCTTGAAATTTTATTTTGATAATTTTGAATATCTTTTACAGAATCTTTGAATTTTTCAGTTTCATTTGCTATATAAAACTCTTTCACGTAATAATACTAAAAGAATAAATAATAATAATTTATAACTGAAATATTAATTCAATTTATTATTAGGCATTGTAATTAGTTTAGTTCTTTACACTTAAACTATGATTATATTAATTATACACTACATTGGATAATTTTAAAAACAATAGACTATCACGATTCTTAATAATGTGCATTAGACGGCCAAATAGCTAAAACAAGGGCGTCTTACTACTTTGGAGGACTCCAGTTCGAACCCCAGAGCTCTTAACCGTCCTTTTTGCACGGATAGCTTTTTGCTGCAATAAAATGTTTACAAGGAACACTGAGAACGACTGCTTAAGTTACTTTTCTCAAATTTCTGTCTGGCAAGGAAGATGACAAAACTGATAGTTTTGAAAATTGTTCTCCAAAAGATGGTAGATTATAATTGACAACAGAGATTTTCCAGATTACGCAAAACAAATTGTTATGGTTATGCCATAAATTAATTCTTGAGAGGAGAGGGTTTTAAGCATTACAAAGAAAGACAAAACCGATGTCACAAATTGTTTGCAGAACGATGGAACCAGCTCCGTAACTAGTCTTTTATGCGCCCAGTGCGAGCTTCTGTAACTACGCCCCAAAACTATGACCCGAAACTTCGTCCAGGTCATTTCTGCGCCCTGTGCCTGGGCACCGCTGGCACCGCCCTAGTTACGGCATTGGATGGGACTATCTTCTCTGATTACTTCTATATCGCAGCGGTTTTCAAGCAACACTAAATGCTATGAATTACATTCTGATCTCTTGAAGAAAGCTAAGGCTGCCACTAGAAGTTATAATGACTGCCATTGTAAAAAGTAATATTTTTCAATCGAAAACATACCTGGACTTTTGTAAATATAATGTACCATACCTATATTGTAAATTCATTCCAGTCAGAATAAAAAGTTCTCAATGTTCTATACCAGTAATTCCCATACTGTTTTTTCACGATCCCACTTTCAAATTTTCGCGACTCAACATTAAATCTATACACAATAGAACTTGTTTGTTAAAGTTTTTACTTTTCCTGCTCTGTTATATATAACAGAGAAAAAGTATCACGATTGATCAAAAATGACCCCCCAAGATTTTTATATTTTTGGACTCGGGATCTTGAAACGTCAAGAAATGTAAAACAAATTTGAGTGTTTTTTTCTGTATGTATAGATATTTGTGTGTGGAGGTGCCACGATTTTGAAGTTTAATAACTCCTGTGCTTTTTGTCGAAAATTTCTGAAATTTTGTAAAGAGGTTTGTGCATTAGGAGCCATTGATGCTATTAAATTTTGGTGGCTAAAGCTAAGGGGTAGGAGTTGGGGAAATAAAGGGGATTGAGTGTCATATCTCGAGTAGGTTCGAACTTAATGACGATTTTACTCGTTATTAGCATTTACAATTTTTATAAAACCCATCCTTACCCCCAAAATTAACTTTCTTGTCATTTTATAATAATTAAAAATATAAAAAGTTTTAAAAATAAAATATTATAACAGGTGGCGCCACACATGCAGNTATGAGGCGTAATAATTTTTCAATTCGGCCGAATGGCCGCAGCTGCTTAACCTCAGTTTAGTTTTTGACTACTCTGGGCTACAAGTTTGCAGCGATCTGTCTTTTCAAGAGTGTTGGTAGTATATGGGAGTCTTTTACTCCTCAACTAATGATGAGGCGATTGTCTCTATAAGTACTGTATTCAGATGAGCGTGATGTCGGATAAGTTGTTGTCCCTCTATTAACTTCTAGAGGAATTCCTTTGGACCTTTTAATCCTCAGCATAATATCGAAGTTGCTGAAGCAAAATTTTTAGTCCCAGGTTATAAAAAAAAGCATTAAAAATTGTTTGAATCTTTTTAAATAATAGCTTTTTTTGTCGGAGTTTATTTTTTCTTAATACACAAGAAATGCTATGAAATGAATAACGTGTTACGATATTTTTGAGGCTCTTGTAAATGTGAGGATTGGGCCAAATGTCCTTACTGATCCCTTATCTTTAGTGCTGAGGGCACAATTCTCAATATTTTCTTAAATTATTGTAATAATTTTCGAAATGGAATATTCATCATATCATATACAGTATATCTGAAATCTAAAAACTATAAGATAAAAATCAGTAATATATGCATTATAAGTTTTGTTCCGAAATATATATATATATATATTTTCCTGGGAAAAAACTCAATGCATGCCAGATTTACCAGGCTATTTTGATCAGTATATATAAAAGATTGGGACAATGCCCTGACACGTACTGTTTGTGATAAATGATGGGATTTCGATCGGATTCAAAACTGGGCCATTATGGCATAGATTGATAACTTACTGTGCAGTCGTCTGAAAATAGTGTATATATGTAATTAACAGTGGCGTGCTGTCATTGGAAGCGCCGCTTCCCTTGTATTTTCTAAAATATAAATACATATTGTGCGATTATTTTCTTATTTTAACGTACTTTGAATTATTTAAAATTAATATTTTAGCATAACCGCATTATGTATTTTATTACAAAATTCTATACACGTGAAAAACAACGATAAGATTGCTATTGTATATTTGAATATAAATTCGTGTATGAATATTCCCAATGGAAGCGCCGTATTGTCGAATACAAGACAGTTTCCACGGCGAAAATATAAAGTAGCCTTTATTAGTTAAAAAAAAAAAGAAAAAAAATTCGTTTGTAGTTGAACACTCATTGTTTATATCAAACTGCGACGCAGAAACCATAAATCGCGGAAGGAAGTCGTCCTATAATCGGTGGAAGATCGAATTCATCTTCGATTTTGACCTTTCTCGCGCTAAATTGTCCTAGGAATCTCGTTACACTTAGTAACGAGGGACCAGGCACTCGGGAAGCGTGGTTGAGGGAGAACGACCAATCAAAATGGCCAAAAGAAAGAACCGAGATTGATATAATCCCCGACAATCAAGGACACCTGGTACTCCATTAACGTTAGTTCCCAATAACCAAAACACCGTGTGTCGACGCGCAAAAAAAGCAGTTTCTCGTCTATTTTTCAAATCTGTAACCCGTTCCACTTCGGACTTAGACCGTGTCGTCGACCCCAGCAGACGATATCTCCCCACCTGCCTTACAGACTTGTCAACGCCACTGTCCCGGAGCCACCTTCTATCGACGATCAAAGAACCACATCGACCCCCAGAATGTCCGAACAGCTGATTGTCCTAAATTGTCCTATTTTGTACATAGTGTAAGTTTATTTTATGTTAAAATAAACGGTTTTTGTTTCTTGTCGTATTTGACTCCTCCGCCACCATGCACGTATGAATGGCCCTTCTTTCTGCTTTGTCGGTAGATGCTGGTTTATATGGAGTCTTAAGGCTATACACCTTTACTCCGAGAGACTTGTAGGTGATCGCTATGCGACCGAAGAGCCGGCCTTATAGAATGGCCTAATCGCGCGCGGGGAAAGAATGCCTTCCGGGGAGACTTTTATGGAAAACTGGCCCCTATTCAGGCGTTATCGACATGGAGAAAACCCGGAAAACTCCATGCTGCCAGCCTGTCCGAGCGAGGCCTGAAACCACGACCGAACTCTCAGTGTTCAGGGTCTAGTCCACTCAAATGCGGGGACGAAGATGGTGGGCCAATGGACCCTAGACCATCACTGACACGCAATTATCTGATTTCCCCCTGGAAGTCGGCATCTTACAAAAACTCAGTTCCCTATCATCAAATGTGACAGCACGCCACTAGTAATTAATATTAAGCAGCCCGAGAAACTTAAGAATTTACTATGAGAGTAGTGTAAAATATATATATATATATATATCATTGTCACGTTGTTTATTAATTTATATCATATATTTAATTTTATAAAAATTTTTGCGCCTTTTCAATTAAAAACTTTTTGCCTAGAGACAAAAACTGAATTCAAGTATTGAATCTTTGAATATCAAATTTAAATTTTTTTATCAATGGGCAAAGCAGAACTTAAAATATTATTCATGTCTGAAAATCAACTTTATGGAAATAAATATATATTTAAACAAAAAAATATAAATTTAAAAGTTTATTCTCTGTTAAACGATCAATTTGCGATTTTCATTTCTAAACTACACATTCTAGCTGTGAAATCTTCAAAAGCTGATTCACAACTTGTAAAATCATTATAATCTTCGTTTCTCAATTGTTGATGAGCTTCGTTTATGTCATTAACATTTACAGATATATTTTCAACATGTTCTGATAATAAATTTAATCTTCTTATTGTTTTATTTCTGAATTCTTTAATCTTTTCCAATTTCTTCCAAATTTCTTTCCTAAAAGAATTTTTCAAGAATAAATTAATTAACACGCATTTAAAATCGCTTAAAATTTTATTCAATTTTCGAAGATACACGTAAACATTGTTACTTTTCATTTTCCTTTTCAGCTGCTTTCAACATCGCTTTATCGTTAATATCTTCAAAACACTTTTTAATTTTAAATTTCAACTGAATAAAAATATTTACATGTTATATGCTGTAATCGATGATGCAATTAGAGAATACATATTACTCAAATTGCAATTGCTTATCATTACGGTAATAAATTATTATATTTTATATATAAAACATTTTATAAAATGCTACTAAATGATTTGAATTAGAATAGATACTAAATTGGATAACAAAATAGTATACATTTATTAATGTTTAATTTTGTTTTTGCTTGTTGACTATAAATATAAATCAATCTGAGATTTGCTGTTATTTCAGTAAACCATTTGAGATTCTATTATTGTTAGTTGTAGTTGATTGAATCAATTTAACTCTGTAAATAGATGTAGTAATTTAATTAAGTGAAAAATTTAAATAATCAATTTATTTTTACCCCTAATACATGAATTCTATTTTTTTGAATAAGTAGTGTGTGTGTGTGTGTGTGTATATATATATATATATACACTACTTATCCAAAAGATAATATAGTTAAAATAGTTAAAATATATATACAAAAATATATACAATATATAAAAAAGTTAAAATATATATACAAGTTTTTAATTAGTCTACATTTTCGAAAACAGCATTAAAAATCATTTTGTAACAGAATAATATGACGAATAATTATGGAACAAGAAAAGCATTTTTTTTAATGTGGAGTGTAAATATTCTTCCGTTATTTTCTCTTGTAAAAAGTTTTGATTTAAATTTTTATGTTCTATTCATGGAACATTTACGTTCCGTTGTATTTTTCAACCTGAAGATGGCCTATTAATTAGGCTGAAAACGTTTGTTGTTTAAAAATTATATTTCTCGGCAAAAAAGGTGTTTTGTTTATCTTTATCTTTTGTAAATATGTACCGGTAATCCTATGTTCTTTATTAGTAACCTTGCACTTTTACATGAATAAGGATATAAGAGAATTCTTGCAAGACAAACCATTTTAAAAGATTACAGGCCGTTTCTAACAAAAGCACATCACTATCAAATATTTTTAATAATAATCTGGAATTAATATATAAGAAGTCTGCGATTTTTAATGTGACGATTATCGATTTTTATGCTGTACGATGACATACTCATACATAATGATGAGTTCTTTTAATAACAAATTTTTACGATATATTATACATTATAGTGTATAACTTTTATGTTAATGTACAATGAAATATAATAAATGTCAATTAATTTTCGGATTATATACATATATGCGAGTATATAATTGACACTTATTATGTTTCATAATTCATAGTTATGTAAATATTTACCAATAAACAAAACTTGAATTTAAGATTTATTGCATAATTTTATGATGATAATTGCTTTTAATTTACACATTTATTATTACATCCTGTTTTTCGAAAATTCCGTATACATTATATATAAAAATTACTCAAACATATTAATTTTTTAGATAATTTGAATATATTCTAAAAAATAACAAAGCAATAATCTCTTATTTATGATAGCCTCACTAAAATGTTGCACTACCAAAAATTCCGATTAAAAATTAAGAACCATCAACTTAATTAAATAAAATAGAAATAATTAAATAAAGTAGAAAATTATTTTTAATTTTAATTCTTATGAATTATTTATACCTTCATCGAATAAATTATTATTAGAGAGAAATTCGAATAGAATAAAATCCTTCAATCTGCTAATTTTAATAATAGTTGATTAATTATATATATTTTTTTTCAAAGCTCCCAGGACTCAGAATAAGCCATCCGCTCCAAGAATAACTTCTAATAGATTAGCTAGTAGTGGAGATTCTCAAAGGATAGAAGAATTAAACAGCCAGGTTAATGATACTGTTATATTATTTAATAACAATAATAAATAATAATACAATAAATTTGTTATTTATATTATTAGTAACAAGAGTAGTGTAATAACAACAATATTATTACCGTTAGTATTATTTTGAAGACATTATACATTTTCATATAAAATGAAATCAATTTTTTTTATAAGTTAGTCAGCTTGAAAATCTCACTTCTATTATCGCGTTGACGTTTTCAGTTTTTTAACGTAACAACGAAATCTCTGGAACTATGCAATGATAACAGGGCGGTAGATTTTAATTAATAAAAGTGTATACTGTTTTAAAATGAACAGAAGAGTAGTGTAAAACTAGTCTTTACATAAATCAAATACACTAATAATAATAATTTTAATTTAATGAATGTAGATGGCTGAACTTAAGCTAACGGTGGAAGGCCTGGAAAGAGAACGTGATTTTTATTATGGAAAGTTACGAGATATTGAAGTTCTTTGCCAAGAGCAAGAACATACTGAAGATAAAATGGCTTTAATAGAAAGAATTTTGGAAATCTTATACGCAACAGAGGTTTATAAATTACATTTTTAAAATAACAAACTGTTTATATATATACATAAATCTAAAAATTAATATTTTAAACTGTTACAGGAAGGTTTTGCGGTTCCAGACGACTTCACTGAAGATGCTATACCACCTCAAAATGACGAAGATGAATATTAATATCAGCTATACTTCTTTCATTTCCAATACAGTGTTCGTCTGCTTTCTTTCATATATATACATGTATGAAGTAGATTTGCTGGTTTAATGTGTTCCGCAATCTGAAAACAACAACAACAAAAAGTTATGCTGAATTATTAGTAATTGTGTTTATATATCCAATTTAGTCTTTGTCTTTTCCGGCATAATATAAAAATTATGGAAAAGCTACAAACTGTTACCAGAATCGCAAAATACAGTAATTTAAAAATAAATTACAAATAATATATATATATACATATATA
>NW_019385263.1:35830-41754 GCF_000671375.1 Centruroides sculpturatus
CGGATAACCGAAAAGTATGAAAAAATCCATTATTAGTGTAGTATATTATTATATCCCATGTAATTAGTATATTAGTATATCGCTATTAACCTACTTTGCGTTGAATTTTCATCGATGTTAAGCCTAACAAAAATTTTTTAAAATAATAATCATCGCTATTGTATCGTTAAAAATTAGAAAGTTAAGCCTCGTTTAAATACTGGCTCCCTTTCATGGTCGATCCAGTGTTGCCAGATAAAACACGTAAAAATAATATTAAAGTAGCCAAGACATAGCCAAATATTGTAGCGCCACATCATTTGAAATTTGCCGACTAGGACGGTCGATTAACCGAGGGGTCGGTTGATAGGGGGTCGGATAATAGAGGCTCTACTGTAGTTTTGAAGATTTTTTAAACATAGAAATAATATTTATGAAAAAATGTTTACTCAACTACATAAGAAGAATTGATGACCTCGCTTGGAGTCTCAATCCCATATTTGGGAATCGCAGTTCTACACTACACTGTATATTGCAAAATGATCAAATGAAAAAAAAATGGATGTGATAAAATAATCATATATCATATTTAACCTTTTACTTTACTATTTCTATCAGAATTGTCAAAAACGTTATGTTTCAATTAATTAAAATTTTGGCAGTCATCTTTTTTGGAGAAATGTTAATTGCTTTGTCTATGATATCAAATTTTTTCAAAATCATAGGTAAAAAGTTGAAAACTCTGGAATGAGAGTTGGAACTTCAAAAATTTTCAGAGATAGTGTGTCCCCTCCTGTTTCTCATTGTGCGATTGTCTCTATTATAGATGTGACTGGACCATTCTGAACACAATAAAATGATTTTCTGTTCTTAGGGTGGCGAATTAAAAATTCCATATAGATTATATGAAATTAAATACAGTACAATCTGATAATCTGACATGTATGGGACCGGAAAGTGTCGGATTAAAGAGAACGTCACATTATTGGAAGTAACGCAATTCAATGATTAATCAATCTAAAATAATGCTAATGTTTTATTTACGCTGCTCTAACGTCATGTTCTAACATCTATTCTGACACGCTGTTCTGATATCATGCAAATGTATGGTGTTAGAACATTGCATTAATCAAAAACCATTTAGAATAACAACAATTATGAGAGGGAAGCAATTATATGTTACCGTATTTTGTAGTTCTAGAATTAATTGCCAATTATCTTAAAAATTTTTCAATTGTCTTCCATTTTGTCATCAAGCGCGATACCATTGTTCAGTGCTTGATGTTTGGTGATTGGCAGAATTCATGGATTCTCACTAAATTTACTGGAAAATTGAAGCTGCCATGGAAAATTTAATGGGAAGCACAGTATATTTGATGGGCTTATTTTTATCATATTGTTTTATAAGATACTGTACTTTTTTCAGCAGATTAAGAGGACAAGTCTTGCAATCTTTAACATCGTGCCCAAACTTGAGGTCGATATCATGTCATGTTTAGTAGGAAGGTTTCATTTATTTGGTTACGGAAACGCGACACTTGGAAGATCTGCCAACAGGGAAGTGTCTTCCGAGATAACTTTAATGGGAAGCATGCTTGATATTACAAATATGAAGAAAACTCGGAAAACTCCACGTGGCCCACCTGTTGGCGAGGCGCGAATCCACAACCAATGTTCATTGATTTTATCCACTCGACCACTGATTTTCAAATTTACTGGAAACTGGAGTTTGAACTAGTAGAAAGCATGCTATGACTTGACAACCATTGTCAGTAATACTGGAGAGTCGACAAGTGTCGAATTAGCTTACATGCGTATCTAACTAAAGAACAGCCGGATTACCGAGATTGCACTGTAGTTAATTTTTAAATTTTTAAATTCCTTTATTTCATTAATTCTAAAATTAAATAATTAACATTAAATGTTACATTCAACAATTTAATATTATTACTTAATATAATCTTACTATTAAATAGTATGTTAGGTAACTTCAATTCTTGACCATATGTAATTTATTACTGTTTTATATCGTGTGTAACAAACAATTTAAAAATATGTTTTAAGTGAATCTTCTGATATAATTCAATGCCAACTTACCGCAATCCCTAACAGGAGTATTATTAAAACCACAGGAATGAAATAAAATTCTAATTTTGTCACAACAGTAATATCTGATAATTGCACTAGTAAATTTAATTGTTTCATCATGTTTACGATTTCTTCCACATATTGATCGATATTTTCAACACATATTTCACTATTATATTTACTAGATAAAGTAGTATCTGTCTCTTCCGGATCAATCTTACGAATTCGAATCGATAAATCTTTTCTTGCGTTTTCTAATTTTTCTATCAAGGAGTTAAGAACTTCTGGTTCGTATTGGTCGACATTTACATCTGACAAAAATAAAAATAAGATAATAAGAAGGAAAATCAAAAGATAACTTTTGGATATTTTCTTTGATGTCAAAATAATGTCGATTTCATAATGCAGGAATATAGGTCTATTGATCGATTTAAAATTCTTGTGCTTAAAGCTGGATTTAAGTTCGTGTGTGTAGCGACAACTTGTCGTCATTTTTCTGCATACTAGACTAGTGATGGATAAAGTAGTTATTTGTAGATAACAGTAATCGATTGTTATTGTTATTTTAAAATAACTGGATAAATATCAACTATAACTAGTCCACCAGTTGATAATACCACAGACACTGGCAGTTGGTGTGGATGCGCGCCTCTCCAACAAGATGGCCACGTGTTTTATCTGGTTTTCTTCGGGTTTATAACACAAATAGGGGCCAGATCCCTATAAAAGACCTCCTGGGAGGCATTTCCCTCGGCAGATCGCCCATGAATAAAACCGAACCAATCAACTTCGAGGATTTATGCAATCATCGGCGATTGATTGATGGTTACGTCTGATCATAGGGCTTCCATAGATTACGTAACACCAAGGGGTTGGAGATAGCTCCTTAACGTTGGATATCTATACCAACGTTAAGGAGTAACACTTGTGATATGGTTTCTTTATACAGTGTTACGTAATTCTTTACAACGTCTTAGGTTACAGATTTTTTTGTAGGAAGGTAAAGAACTTTCGTTTCCCAGGTAATTACAAAAATCCAAATCAACTATCTTGCCTGTTTAGTGTCATCGAGACAATTGGTTTGAAGTGTCTTCCTATCTGTGCGATATAAATTACCTAGCATCTAACCAACTAAAATTGGTAACTCGCATGCTCATGTTTTAAAACTAGACAAAAAAACAGGGACAATTAAATTATTTTTCTGCAACAGGTGAATATTAAAACTCACTCTTCAGTGCTGAATAAACACGTGTATATAATTCAATTTAAAAAAATTTTAAGCCGTGTGTAGAAAATCGGAATTCTTGTGTTTATGGTATTTGTATAGAAAATTAGTTTGTAAGCTACTGCATTCTGTTTATAGTCAAATATTCGTATTGGAAACCCTAGCAACAGGAGGATGTTGTTCTTACAGTTATATAATTTTATAGAGGTCTAGTAGTGACATATCCAGGGGCGCCTGTATATTGGGACAATTAGGGCACGTTCCCACCCCGTTGTCGTCGATTGTCCTTTTATTAATCCCCAAGGAAACTCTAAGGTTTTATTTTATTTTAAAATTAATTACTCATTTTTATCACAGAAAGCTTTTTACTGATGACAAAATTAAAATTAAAATATTTGTTATGGTCTCCCAGAGCGGTAGGCTGCCACCTTGATCACTCCCATGATAGTCATGGGTTCTGTCCACAACAGGCAGTTGTCGAACGATGAAAGGACGTTCCCTGACATATCTGAGACAACACCCCCGTGAAATTCTTGGGGTTTTTCAACCGTCCGGATTAGATCCCATACAGTCTAATAGCTTACTGCCTCCATCTGGCCCAAACGAAGTGCCGTGATTAGGATTTGAACCTAGATTATTGCGGCCGCAACAAAAAGTCCTAACTACTAGACCAATAATGTCCAAACTTTTCAATTGGACAGCCAAATCGAGCATAATCTGCCTTGAGTACAGTGGCGTCCGCAGACTATAAAAAAAGGAAGCACAAGCTATAAAAAAGGCAAAAGGTACGTGCATATAGTTCGTGGTAACTCGATACTCGACCGAACAATCACCATTTGCTAGAACAAACTTTCGATTAACATAGAAAAAAGCGTACTTAAAGATGAAAACTAAAACACACAGGAGAATAACTAAAGTAAAAAGTTCACAAATTCAAAAGAAACACTAAAAATAACGTAAAACGTTCTTTCATAATTCATCTTCACAGGGAAAGTCACGTAAGGACTACAGTTTTTCGCTTCCAGATAACAAGTAAGCCCAAAACAAAAACACGTAAAACAACATATAACAAAAAATAAAAACAAGAAAGGGAAAAAAGCTAAGCATATTGTGGCTTTCACACCTTGGGATCGGATAAATAGTTTAAAGAAGACCACAGCGAAGTCGACCTTTATTTTGAGGCTCATCATCTGCTTCAGCATGTAAACGATGCTAAAATTCTGTACTAACTGTATAATTACAATGGTATATCGCGTTTATTTATTTAACATTTTAAACATCTTTTGTATATTGAGGCGGATGAAAACCTCAAAACAAAGGTCGACTCCATCGTGGTCTTCTTTAGACTATTTAATCGATTCCGAGGCGCAAAAGAAGACGAAGTGTGACAAACTTTTACGTTTTTTAGTGTTTCTTCTAAACTTACGCGATTTTTACCGTACTTATAAATATTTTATTAACAAGAAGAAACAATTCTAACATTTAGTGAAAATTAAAATTACCTGCAATACAAGGCCGATATAAGTATATATAAATGATAATCGCATATACAAATATTTTGTTCATTACGATTGAGTCTAAATAACTGAAGTTACTATATAATAATATGAAATTAAAACAATAACAAATCTTAATTGATGAAAAAATTATTATTATGAAAATGCCTCGTATATGTATTGTTAATGTTAAATGATAAAATCGTAATTAAAAGCAATTCAAAAACGTTGACAATTTAAAGGATGACGACAAGAAGACAGATAATTTATTTTTTCATTAAAATAATTGATATATTGAAATGAGACAAGGACTGTGACAGTAATTGTAATTTTAGTAATTAATTTTAATATACTAGATACACCCAACACACCTTATTGCTGAGAACATATATTTATTAAACAAAACGAACGTTTTCAACCCAATTTATGGGTCAACCAATTTATAGTCAAAACCAATTTATAGTCTCTGTAATCCAAAAATATTCTTGGTAGACAAATCTCACAGCAATCTTATTGGCAAATTAAATTTATTTTGTAAAGACTACATCAAATGCATTTCGGGCTGGTTGTAAAGTGTTGGTGGTCTACTGTGTGACTTTGTAAAGTGTTGATGGTATGAAGTTAAAAATTTGTAGTGCTTTGGAATTATTTTTACAATTGTTTGTCAATGAATTTTTAATAATTAGTTGGTTTTGGTATGTTTATTATACACGTATGTGGAAAAAATTTTTTTAAACTTGTAAGTATAAGTATTGTTTAATATATTATTTGTATTAGCCTTATATTGTTTTATACAAAAAAAGATAATTGTAATTTTAGGATTCTTACAAATGTGTACAAAGTTTACCACCCCTACCCATGGAAATATCATTGTAATTACCACCAGCGGTTATTGTAAGTTTTTCTCCAAAATTTATAATTTTGGTGTAGATATACATCTATGTCGTGTTTTAGTTAAACATTTTACGTTCTTTGTTATTATTTTAGCACTGAAGAGGGACTGGAAAATATTAGACCAGCCCGAAATGCATTTGATGTAGTCTTTACAAAATAAATTTAATTTGCCAATAAGATTGCTGTGAGATTTGTCTACCAAGAATATTTTTGGATTACAGAGACTAAAATCGTCATATTAA